>NW_004955531.1:3256372-3318616 GCF_000276665.1 Chinchilla lanigera | reverse complement strand
GTTGAATGGGACCTCTAGGCCTAGTTTTCGGAGGAATCTCCAAACTGATTTCCACAGTGCAAAATCCATGAATATTGACCTTACTCCCAAATACTGTAATATCTGTCTTCTGCGTCTGGTTCAATTCTGGGGAGGAAGCCTGTAACATGGTAGCTAGTTTTCTGTGAATGCCCATAATATTTGATCTTGACCTGTGGTTTTCATATTGCAATAATATACTTACATGACAGTTTAAGCAATTTACTAAGCTATGCCTTATCCAATCAGGAACAGTACCAAAGCAATATAACATTAGAATGGTTCAGTGCAATACACTTACTTTTTGAATTCAACTGAACTCTCCAGGTTTCTGAAAAAAAATTTTTAGACAAAAAATGAAAAATCACCGAATCAACAAAAATATATACATATTCTGTAAACATACTGCTATTGACTACCATGAAGAAAATTAGAAAACGCATTAATTGGGGGTCTGCTTCAATTTCTTCTGCTACTGGGACCATTAAATTTGTTAGCTAAACTTCTCTGTCATTATTATACCTATTTGTGGTTTTTAATTAATGAGCTTAGAATGTACAAAACCATATTTCTTCGGTATATATTTTTAATGAAACAATATCATTATCTTTAAGTGATGTGTTGATTTTGTGAAGAGGAATTTTCTTGTTCTAGGGAATGATTATTGATCACAAAAACTATAAGTGGAAATTTAATTCATTAATTGGCCTGTGGCTCTTTCCTGCCGAGGACATTATCTTCAGCCTGTCTCATGTATGAATGAATTTTAAGAATGAGATGTCTTAGAAAGGAATTATCCCAGTAGAACTTTTGTTATGCTCTACCATTATTCATTATCATGATGATTATGACTGAATATTATATTCCCTTATCTTTACAAACTCTTTATTAAGTACAGAAATAGTCTTTGAACAAGGTCAGATGGAGAAAACTTGCATAGTGTAAGATCTGCTTAGGTGGTAATATGATACTAGATAAGCTACTTAAACTTTCTGTACTTCAAATTCTTCGTTGTAAAATAATGAAGGCAACGCATGAGATGCTCTGAGCATTAAATTATATATATAACAAAGGAGCTGAGGCTGTAATATGGATAGCAGATTGCATTATTGGTTTCTTTTTCTTACCCTTTCTTTTGCTTTTTAGTTCCTCCAACAACAGGGAGACTATATATTTTTCCTGCTGCATAAGGTTAAGCAAGAAAATCAACAGAAACTGAATAATCTGGATCTTAGCCTAAACTTTGAATCCTTATATGCCTGCTTATACACTTGTGCCTTTGCCAACCCAATGAATGAAATATTACTACATTATATCACTAGCGGAATGGTGTCTTTCCAGGTAACCCATAGAGCTGCAGGGAGAAGCAGAGCTTCCCTAGATCCCCCACTTGAACAAGAAGTAAAAATTAAAGGTTATTCCCAGATCAGCTGAAACCCAGACAAGCCATACACACATGACAATAATAGCATTTTTAAGCCACTAAATTCAAAGGTGGTTTGTTACATAGCAAAAATTGCCAAATACAGTGTATGATCAATAAAGGTTAGCAGCCCTTGTGATTATTATTTACTGTCGCTGAAATAGAGGCCCAATAAAATATACAAAGAGTTTGATCACTAAGGCACAGAACTCTATTTTCTAAACTTGAGGTTGTTAATAAAGAAATAATATTTTATTTATTGTTTGTTTTCTGAAACTGCTGATGGCAGATAGCACCGTCTTCAGGAAAAGGAACTGCAAATGCTTGGGAGAGTTTTGTCTAATCTGCGACTACTCCAAAGAAAAGAGAATCCTATTATAAGAATCTTGTGATTTTATATGCATATATGTATATGCCATGTCTTACAAAATAGTCCCTGAGCCAGAGAACGGTGATAGCATGTAAAGCAAGGATAAGCTGACTGGGGCTTGAATTTTTTTTTTGTTTTGTTTTGTTTTTGTTTTTTTCCGGTACCAGGAATCGAACTCACGACCTCCCGCTTGCCAGGCAGGCGCTGTGCCGCTGAGCTAAATCCCCAGACCCTGGGGCTTGAATTTTTGATCTCCAATTTTTCAAGGCTGATTATTTTCCGGCTAGGTCTTATTTTCAGGCAAAGATATATAATCTCCAACAGCTATGCTACAAATACACACAAACATCAAATACCTATATCTCTCCTGTATGTTCTAAGTTTTTATTTTTATTTATTCATTTATTTATATAAATATTTTTCCGGTACCGAGTATCGAACTTACGACCTCGTGCTTGCCAGGCAGGCGCTGTGCCGCTGAGCTAAATCCCCAGCTCTCCTATATGTTCTTCCATAAATATCCTGCTGTTAGATATCCTGCTGTTAGATATTCTGCTATATCTCTTAAGAGGCACTGCAAGCTTTTCCTTCCAGAGCCAGAATTTGTGGCTCTTCTCTAAAGAAACTAAGGCTTAAATACCCATTAGAACTGTAAACATGGTGGAAGCCAGAGATAAAGGGTTTGTTTTTTTTCATATGAAATTAAAAGGGCAAAGGGGGAAGAAAAACTGAAGGCAGAGGTGCTTAACTATCTGAACTTTTCACAGCTTACAAATTTGAAGCTTTCAAAAGCATATAAAAATAGATGCCCTTCGGCTGAATTCAGTGTACTACTCGGGTTCTTCCTTCCAGGGGGCACACTGCACAGGTATTTAGCATGTAAGCTGAAGTGGTTTGTGGCTTGTTATAAAATAAGCCTGGATGTTGGAATCTGGCTTAAAATACAAGTAGAAGATGAACTGTAATCCTCCATCAGTCTGACTGGAAATTCTAAGAAATGTGGAACAATCTTTTCCTAAGAAATGAAATAATAATAAAAATGGTTTAAAAATCTCTCTACCTTAAAGTTATGAATTCTGGAGGGAAATTGCAGTTTGTTTCTATATATTGCTTTGCCCTTGAGCTCAGCTGTTGGCCCTGCATTAATATTCAGGCAGCATCAGTGCCAGTCCTGGTGATTCACTGAGGTATTATGAATATGCAAATGAGCAAGAGCTTTTTATGTCTATGGTTTGTCTTTCTCAGATGTTTGAAGGAATAATTGGAGCCAATCAGATACTGATAACTTGCATATAGATGACTATTGCTCGGTAACATAAAGCCGTTTAATAATTCTTTTTATGCTGGCCCAAAGTTTGATTTCAATCAATCTCTTGGAAAGAGTTCTCTCCAGTATCTCCTAAGCTGACTAAATTATATGTTAAGATTGCATATTAATTTACTTTCTAGATTGCAATGACAGCATTTCAGAGCAGTATACAAAAAGTTGAATTTGTGTTGGCCAATCACTGCTGCGTTTTTTCCTACGTCTTTATTCATTTTCCTGCGTATTTAAAAATCAGCAACACCCACTAGGATATAGGTTCAGCTCAGTGGTGAGTGTGATTAGTATGTGCAATACCGTGAATACAACCCCCACGGTTTCCTCAGAAAATCAGGCATGTAGAAGTTGGTGGGGTGTTAGAAGTACATGAATTACAGAGCTTTTGAGATGTAGAGATATAACAGACAGAAAGGAGGTAGTAAGAAAGAGCAAAAGTATGTTGAATAGACTTTTCCTATCTGGTCAGTTTCTCATATATAATAATAATTTGTTTTACTTTAAACTGATGTTTAATATCAATAGAAAGAAATAAGCCTTAACATTTCCATATATTTTTAGTCCAGACCAAAGAAAGAATTTACCAAGAGAATGACAGCATAAGTAAAGAAACAAGCTAAACAAACATAAAATTTTTGACTCCTATTATGACTTAATTGGGGATTTTAGAATGTAATTTAACAATTTCACATTCTTACTGCCAGCATAACAGTAAAAAGAGCCACAATATAACGCAAAATATTTTATTATGTCCTACAGCTGAATGAAACACTAACAGTTGTTTTGGTGTTGTAGTACCATCTCATTTCTACAAGGACAGCCTTCAGATTGCCACTACTTGCTGAATATTAAGAGGTACTTCAAGATAGGCTACGTTCTGTTTTTGTTGGTATTGGTCTTTAAATTTTTAAATCTCAGTAAAAAATACTTATTTTATATGCTATATGTGCCACAGGACGGTAGAACTGTGCTGACTGAGGACACTGGTAGACCTAGGGTGACAGGGGCTCCAAACTAACAAGTGTATCCTTATCTGTCATGTCAGAAGAGCACGCCTGGAGGGTCTTGCACCAGCAATGAAATGCTCATGCTATATAGTGACATTTGTCAATTCTGCTAAAATCTCATTGGCACATCCAACTTTAAGGGATTAAGAAGCAATATTACCATGCAATTAGAAGGAGAGGAAAAATGTGTGCACCTGAATAATTTCTTATTTTGCTTTTTTTAGAGTGTTGAGGATCAATCCAGGGTTTTTCACATTCTAGGCAAGTGCTCTACCACTGAGCTACAACACCTGCCTCCACTTCTGCATTTTCAATAGAAAGGCCAAGTCATTTACCAATATTATATTTCAAATTAAAGGAAAGAAAACCATACAACTGTCAGGAATTTAGTAATTTATAAAGGCAGGGATCTATTAAAATCTTTATGAAAAAAGATATGTGTATAGAGCTGCATGTTAGTATTACATGTACTATGACTAAAGATTTATAATATATATGTATGTATAAAGTCACACATATAACACACACACACATATATATATCTATATATCTATATATATATCTCCCATATACAGTATGTGTATACTCTATATTCAGAGGTTGAGTTGGGGCTAAACACACAGGCGCCAAGTAGGACAACCAACTACAATGAAGATGTAATATGGCAGTGAAACTTTACATTGTAACTATGTAGATATTAATTGCACAAAATATTTTGGTAAGCTGCTTGGAGTAAACTATTGTAAGGGAGTTTTAAAAGTAATAATAGAAGGTCATGATATTATTTACTGAGAGGGTAGAACAAAAGAAAGAAACAATGATCTGACTGTTTTTAGTGAATGGGGTATGAAAATTTAGAGTCATTATTTCTTTGATAGGTAGATTTACCTTCTGCTGATATTTGCCCATGCAATAATTAACTTGTCTTCCAAAATAAAATTTGAACAAATATTACAAGAGTGATTTCAATATGTCAAATTACTAGCCCACAGGCTGAAGTATATATTGCCCATTAATCTTCACTATACATTTTCACTGACTTGGTTTTCTAGTGGTAGCTACCTCCTACCTTGCCGCTGCACCGAATCCATCCCATCAGGTATCACGCAGGCAGTCCCGAGAGTGGAACACCATTTTCAAGTCAGTTATATAATGAAATAATGCATTATTTCTATACAGATAACATAAGAAAATTATATAAAAGTATAAAATAGTGAAAAAAATATATAAAATAGTGAATATAAGAGAACTTATTTTCTCTGCATTCATCTCTTCTTATTTTTCATTTTTTAGGACATAGAAATTTGCTTAAAAATAATTCACTAGACTGTATTCATTCTAACCAAGAATCTACTCTAAGGACTGGCAGGAAATACTTTTTTTATTGAGGCCACCTTCCTTCCCCCAAAGACACTGATGACAACAAATATACTACTTATCTTTGTTTTTGATCATATCTAGACGTTTTACAAGTTACCATACTTCATTTTCAGATTTTTATGGATTAAATCAGGGACTAGCTTATTAATTAGCACAATATGTTAGAAACGGATTGTCACTGGTGAAAATAAAAGCTTTCAACTCATAAGAATTGGTTAAAATAGTAGGAAGAATTTCCCAAAATTTGAATAAACAGGACATACACATCCAGAAAAGTTTGTAGCTTTTATCATTAGAGTTTGGGCCATAGACTTGGTCTGTAAATTATCCTGTATCCAGACTTTGGTTTAGAAGGATTCTTGTTACTTAATGCTGACCTTTAAAAGTAGTTGGATCCTGCTTCTAAAATACTGTTTAGTATTTTGTCAGTCTTTCTCTGAAGTGGAGGTCAAAACTCAAATACAGGATATCTTACAATTAGACTGTGTGTACCATGTTTGCCACTTGTTAATAAATGTCGCTATTGTGACAACCTATACCAAGACTTGATTTCATAGCAGTCTGGTTGAGAAATAGCAGAGCATTATTCATATAGGATACTTTGTTGGCTACTGTTGTTTGTTAAATGCAAAAATAAAAAATGTCAAAGAACTGTGCATATTCAAATGTGCTTAGCTGCCTCTCCAGCATAATTAATTATTAAGCAATATGAACATCAATATTAATGTTATCTCCATCTTTACTACATTCAACATCAACAGACCCCTTTTATTAGTGAACTTCATAAACTGTGGAAACTTATGTACAATTATGTTCAGTAGGTAACTAAGAAGATGCTAATCACCATCTTCATCTCAAACTTAGCTTCAGGAAAAAACCTAAATGAAAGAAACCAACAAGTTATTTTAGATTATGAGATTATCTGCTTCTTCATTTTATATAAATATAAATTAAATTTATATAAATTTAAATTTAGTATATAAATTAAATTTATCTTCTGAAAAATTATTTTCAGAATAATATTTTGCTCAATGCAAAAGCCTTGGATTCATTCCCTCGTACCACAAAAACAAAAAAAAAGCCTATTCCCCAATTAAATCATGGACCACGCTAATAAGTTATCATTTGAATACACTAGTTTTTTTCCCAGATAACCCATGAATTTATTGTATGCCAGTCATAGTATTGTACAAAAGCAATAATGAGAACATTTGGTATAGCATATAAACTCAATATCTTCATTTATAAAAAAAGATATAATGATGACTGTTTCATGACGTTGTCATAATTAAATACATTCATATTCTGAAGTATTTGCTTGAATGCCTGGTCCATTTTACTACAGAGAATCTCTTAGCTCGTTTTTATTTATTAATTAATTGTCCTTAATACTCCTATAAAACCTATTGATGACTGTTCTCATAACACCAGATATTTATGATCACTGTAAATTTTAACTTAAAATGTTAATACTTAAGTTAGTTATTTAAAATACATACATATTGTTATTGTTGTTTGCTCAATTTTGTCCAGTTTTGTCCATAAAAACTAAGATGAATTCTCTTCCTGAAAGTTCACAAATATGAGCCACTAAAATATGTGAAGGAGAAACAATTGTAAAAAGCGGGAAAATCACATTCTACAAATATTTTTAGACAAATTGCTTAAGTGTTTTTGAATTTTTACTTGATTAAAATATAACAAAAATGAAAACAAAGATGATACAGATAACCATGGAACTTGACCTTGCAAAGAAACAGTCTTGAAACTTTTTCAAAAGGCAATGAAAGACATTAATTTTAAATTAAAATGGAACATTTTAAAATATTTTAATATGTAAGTTGAATAAACATTTAAACTAAATATATATGTATACACACACAATTATATAGTTGTTTACTCAAGTTTATTTTTTACCAATTTACCAGTCACTGATTTATAACTCCTTCAAAGAAGAGGGTTTCTCGTGTAAGGAAAAAAAAAGAATCACTTGTGGGTATGGGTATATGCAAGCTGATTTTTGTCCAGCGCAAAAGTGAGAAAATTGTTGTTCTTGAGGAATCCGACAAATACAAGCATAATATGTTTGTATTACCATCCACTTTTCAAAACACATTCAATTAGCTAAGCAAGATAGTATATTAATGTTTAAAGGACAGTGAAATTAGGGCTGGGAATATAGCTCAGTGGCACAGTGCCTAGCTGGTAAGTGCAAGGTCCTGAGTTCGATTCCTGGTACAAAAAAAAAAAAAGACTAAAAGAACAGAGAAACTGCTTTCTTCATTGAGAAAGACTGTATTAGGATTATTTATATAAGATGCTAGGATTATGTATGATATATATAAATTAATTTCTTCATGTAGCCAGTTACAGGTGTCCTTTTTACTTTATCTACATTTATGGTACTCAAATATGTTTTTTGGACTTAGACACAATGCTTTGGAGTTTTTATGCTTGCTGTATTTATGACACCATGATTGGCTTTAAGTATGGAATTAATGCATATTTTCTAGGAGCAAATGAATGTCTGGATATGTCTGCCTTTTAGCTACTGAAAGACAGAATGACCCTTTTAAATTTTATTTCCAGACTACTAAAAAACGTATTATTTATAAAAACAGAAGAAATAAGTCTTGTAGAATGTGGTTAAATAATCTAAATAATGTATTATTTTGCTTCATAATGTGTCAATGAATTGATCTCACTCTGCAGAAATGTTGCCTGACTTCATATTTTCTTCATATTTTTAGAAATAAAAATACATTACAGTGCACATTTACTAGCAGATGCTGCATAAATTCTCATTCATAAATATTTAAATCTTATTTGATGAAAAAACATAAGACTATGGTATATGTCACAGTCTTTCCACCTAAGTGTATAAGTGTATTCTTGAATTATTGCTGGTGTAGATGTAATGTATTTAAGTGTAGTTTATTACAGCAATGCATTTCCCCAAAGAGGAGTGTTTATAAATATATGGATCAAGGTGATACATTTTGCTGGTATTATTTTCTTTCTTTCTTTCTGTATTTGCTTTCATGACTTATAAACATTCTACAACAACATGAGCTAGCACTGAAGTAGATAAAGAAGTTGGTTGTTCTGGCAAATATATGAATGTGGGTTTCTTGTCACTGTTGTTCTTAAAGTCAGGTAAATATATATTCGCAACAATATTATTGTTCTAAAAGGTTAGTCTCTCTCTTAAATAATCTAAATTAATGATTTCTCTGTTAAAATTTTTTTCAGAATACGAGAGAAGAATTTTACATCCAATTTTAAACACATAATTTGTTCTTGTGAGCTTAATTGTGTAACTATCACCTTAGGAACATGTAAAAATGTATTTGTTACTTCTGGGACTTGTGGTGTATGCCCATAATCCCAGTACTTTGGAAGCTGAGGGAGAAGGATTCTTAGTTCAGTGCCAACTTGGACAACTACATATTGAGTTGGAGGCTAGCATGCGAAGTACTATGTGGCTCTGGTTCAGAAAAAAACAAAACAAAACAAAACATATTACATATAAGTGTGTGTGTATGTGTATTCAAATCTTTCATCTTTACATTTTTTAAATCTTTAAATTAGGTGGTGTTTTTGTCCTTGATTATCTTTCATTTAACCAATGTTTCAATGGTTATATTTTTAAAATAACTTTGCTATCGAATGTAATAACAGTGTACCAGGACCTCATGAGTGTATATAATCACATATTCTGTTCTCATCCCTGCTGATGCATGACTGAGAGGTGGAATAATGGAATACTTTCAAGTTGTCAAAATTGACAAAAATTGGTGAATCTTGGTACCTGATACCTGTTTCTCATTTTGATTTGAGACAAATTTCTTTGCCTTGAAAATTCAGTTTCTAAAGGTACATGAAGAAAGAGACTTCCTGTGTGTTTTTCCCACCTTTACACCTACTCAGTTCAGTAAATGGCTACCACAGAGGGGGCACTTAATAAATATTATGGAAGGAATGAATGAAATGAATTTAGTAAGTTACCTTCAATTGCTGAATGTATGAATTGATGCTTACAGTAAGCAGCTTCATTTCAAAATCATCTTAAAAGCACCCACATGATCAGACTCAAAGCCTTTGGAGTTAGAAAGAGCAGGTTGTGGGATCTTATGTAGGATTTTTACCCCTCTAATTCCAAAGCTTTTCATTTTTTTTTTTTTTTTTGGTTTTTCTCTGGTACCGGGAACCGAACTCACGACCTTGCGCTTGCCAGGCAGGCGCTTTTGCCGCTGAGCTAAATCCCCAGCCCCAAAAGCTTTTCATTTTTATAGGAAAATATTTTTAAATGATTAATATTAAGTGGAATGATACACATGAAATGATTTATTTTTGTTACATAGCAATTTCTAAACATATGGTAGATACTATTTTCAGTATGTATAGGAATTTAATTTGCTTGGGAATTCACTTTCAGAAACTAATAATAAAACATTATTTTACAACTTCTTTATTTGAATATGAAAATATTAGAATTTGAAACTTAAAGCATTTAGTTAGCACTGAAGGAACATAGAAATGGGGGAGAAGAAAAAATGAACTCTCAACTATTTTTAATTTAAAAAAATTCAATACTACCATATCAAACTTAGGTTCTCGGTGCATGATATTTGTAGGATTTCTGAAATTAAAACAATTATCTGGTATTAAAATGTCTACTTTTAATTCTAATATTGATATTTTACCAAGAACATAGTAACGATAGCTCTATACATAGCATTGAAGATAATTTAGGCAATTAGTAAAAGCAATAAAACTTATTTCCCCATAAAATACTCTTTTTTTTTTTTTTTTTTTGGTTTTTCTCCGGTACCGGGAACCGAACTTACGACCTTGCGCTTGCCAGGCAGGCGCTTTGCCGCTGAACCATAAAATAACACAATGAATAATTGTATTATTGTAAGTGGCTAATATACTGGCCATGAGACCCCTGTGGCTTTTGAACACTGGAAATGCGCCTCATACTCCAGATGAAATTATTTTAAAATTTTACTTAACTTCAAATAATCTAAATGCAAGTAGCCACATTTATTTGGTGGCTGTCATATTAGGCCAGATAGACAGACTGACAGACAGGCAGACAGACAGATTGATATTACAATGTTCATTACCCTTTTTGGCAAAACCATAAGATAACTTTTTTTCATGTATAGAACTTGCATATTCAGAGGCTAGTAAGCTTAAAACAGATTATGTGTATCATGCTATCAAGTATGTTATTATTCAGGTATTAATTATTTTTCTTTGCTTCATTTCAATAAAAGTTGCTAATTGTGTAGACTGATGAATGTACAGAATTTGGAGTTTAGTTTCAAGTTGTATAAAGAAAAACAGAGATTACTCAGAGCTGGGGATTTTATTTGCAAGGAGAAAACACTTCTTTTTTCTAATAATCTCTCTCCTCACTTCCACTAGTTTCAAGTTGTATAAAGAAAAACAGAGATTACTCAGAGCTGGGGGTTTTATTTGCAAGGAGAAAACACTTCTTTTTTTCTAATAATCTCTCTCCTCACTTTGTTATTACTCAAAGAAATCATTTTTAAGGTACAGAATAGCCAATTAACTTTGCCATACAAATACTCCTACATAACTACAGTAAATGATTAAGTGTTTATTACTGTTTTGTCATTTCATTGAGGAGACATACACACACAACACAAAATACAGTAATGCGGTTTTTATATGCTGTCTTTTAATTACAATCCCCATTCTTATTTTGCCCTATTTTATCTTCCAAAGCAGGAAATTACTTTTGAGAGTATTTTATAAACTGGGTATGGTGGCACATGCTTGTAATTCCAGCACTTGGGAGGCTGAGGCAGGAGGGTTGGCATGAGTTTAAGTCCAACCAGGGCTACACAGTGAGTTCAAAGCCACCATGAACTGCATAGCGACGAGTATTTTACAAATCACAGGCTCCCATAATTGCCAGAGATTACTTAAATAATTAAATCACATGTCTGAAAGGATGACACCTGAAAAAATAATTCTCCATCATCTCCGGTTCTTTTATCTCAACTTGAAAATATTCCTCCAGTTCTTGGTCAAGGGTACAAAATTAGTTTCAAACTATTTCCAGGCTAACAAGAAGAGGTGTAAATGACTGGGCAGAGCTCTGTATTGATCCTGGGATAGCAACTTCATCCTCAGATTTTTGTGGAGACCCACGTGCCATCTATGTGTCATTTGGCTGAAGGGATATGGTTCTTCATTGCGTGCAAATCAATACAGAACTTTTAAAAACAAGTATTAGTATCCAGGTTCCATCACAATGAATCCAGTCACATTCTCTGGAACTGGGGTGCAGGCAATCAGTGTGTTTTAAACTTCAAATGGTGTTAATGTGCGAGTTAGAGACTTGATTCTAATGTGAGCCAATATACTAGCCAATCGACCTCCCATAGATAGAACTTTTATTCCATCTTTTATTACAAGTAGGCATGAAATATTAAAGAAGAGGAATAGATTCACTTTGATTGACATGTATCAACCAACTCCATGTTATATAAATCTTACTTTGGCTCATTATTATGCCACACAATTATACTTCGCACTCCTTGGTTTACCTATGTATTGTTTATGATCTGAAAATGAAGGTAGGCAAGAGAATGGTGGTATGAACAGAATATAAATGCCTTGAACATCTGGGATCTGTAACATTAGCACGGATCCAATCAACTGAAAGAGAGTACTGTAAAGGTTGTAAGATAGCTATGATCATTATGCAGCTCTAAATTTCTCTTTGAGGGATGTTTACATATTTAAGAATGTATACACAGGGATGTTTTCACCATGCCAAGCTTATAAAATACTCTCTTAAATGTAATTTCATGCTAGCCGGGCATGGTGGCACATGCCTGTAATCCCAGCACTCGGGAGGCTGAGGCAGGAGGATCGTTGCAAGTTTGAGACCAGCCTGGGCTACAAAGTGAGCTCAAGGCCAGCCTGAACTGCATAGCGAGACTCTGTCTCAAAAAGACAAAACAAAACAAAACAAAAAGTAATTTCATGCTTTGGAAGATGAGATTGGGCAAAATAAGAATGGAATTATAATTAAAAGATAGTATACAAAACCTGCAGTATTGTACTTTGTGTTGTGTCTTTACATCTCAATTAAATACTGACAACACAGCAATAAATTTAATCATTTACTGTAGTTATGTAGGGATATTTATATGGCAAAGTTAACTTGTCATTATATACCTTAAAAATGATTTCCTTGGATTGGGGAAGATGCTGGAAGTGAAGACAGATCATGATATACACTTCCTGATTCTATGCAACATCAAAAAGAAAGTCATAGAAGTTTTTCTAATCATGTTTGCTTAACTGGGAATATACTGCTCCTGGCTTTGCAAACATTTCTCCTACAATACAAAGCGTGCCTCTATCAAGATATTATCTAATACTTCAGTACTGTCTTCACTCTGCCTCTACCCTTCAAGAGATATATCATCAACCTGAATTTAGTGCTTATAACTTTTACATTTTCTTTCCATATTCATATATACCTAGGTATTCTCAAATATTGCTTTATATTTTATGTTACAATTCCCCAATACAGTGATGATATTCAGAATGTTCTCATTTTTATTCCTTTAAACATTTCATATATAATTAACAATTATAGGTCATGATAACATATCTAAATTTCTAGGCCATTGATATCCTTCCTTTTATCCTCCCCTCACTTTTGCTTTAGGTAGGTTGTTTCTCCTGCTGCTGTATAAATTTGAATTCTGAGTTTCAAATGAGGGAATATATATATGAGGACAATCTGTGACTACTTTTTTAGGATTATCTTTTTCCAGGAAGTCAGGGTGTTCACCTCTATCATTTTGCCCAAGTTGCAAACAACTCAGGATACTTTCAAGTTAATTTTATGCACTGAAATTTATGGGTTGTGGCAGCAGCAGAATAGGAACTATACATAAATGAGGGCTGAATTTAGGTGATGAAATCTCAGTGTAAAGTTTTTAAAATGTTCTTCCCAGAATCCAGGTTTAGACAGACAATTTTCCTTGTCATTGGCCTTTGTTCAGGTTTCCCAGCTGTGAAGGTGAAAGTCTTTTGGATACTGAGAAAAGTGTGTAATGTCCCGAATAAAAGTGGTTTTAACTTTCTTTTGGGTAAGTTGGTCTCCAGTTTCTTCTTCATTTTTTCTGGTTCTCCTGGGGATTTCCCTTAGCTTCCTGAGAGCTCAGCTATGTAGTAAAATACCTGTTGGTCACATTTATCCAGCATCTCTTGGTGGTTTGTAACAGGAGGTTTTCCAGAGTACTTATCCTGCCTCATCACTAAAAGCAGAGGTATCCTATATTACTAAAAGTCGTGATGAAATTTCTGTTAATGAAGTACAACATCCACCTCTTACTCCATCTATTCACTCATTTGAAAAATAGCAAATGAGTATCTCCTCTATGTTATTCTTATATATACAAAGTGGTCACCAAAAGCTGCTGCTACTGTCAAGGAGCTTATATTCTACTGGGAGAGACAAAGAACATGTTAAATGTGTAGGTATATATGTACGGTGCACAAAAATGTGAGATACATGCTACATGGATACAGAAACAGAACGCATTTTCTAGTAGCTATCAGTGCTCGGAGTAAAAGCAAAGTGGGTTCATGAGTTGGCATGTGATAGCTGATATTTTAGACAGGGTGGTCAGTGATGGTTTTTTTTTGAGAGACATTGATTAGGTCAAAAATAATGAGGAAGTTAAGCAGATGGATATGTGTGTAGTATGAGTTCTCTTCTAAAGGCAGAATTAAGTCGAAGAATTATAATGAGAGTTTGGATGCTTTTATAGGGATAAATAAGAACTACCATAGGTAGAATATAAATTGTTTTATGAAAACGGAATTTTGCAGCACTGAATCAGTTGGTTGGTTCCTGAGGAGCTAAAGATGGTCTAATTAGTTAATTTACAGTTAGCTAAATCCTTCCACCTAATTTTTAAAATATTGAATACTTCATATTTCAGTTATTGTGTGAGACACAAAAGCTAAACACCAATAACTCAGTGTGTTTACAGTTTAATTATGAAGGTAAAGGATCACCTCATTGAAAACTGTAACCCAGTCACAAAAGATATTTTAGATGAGATCGAGCATGTTCAGGGTGGTATGTCTATAGACAAGAGATATTTTAATTACCATTATGCTGTTGTTTTCAGTAAAGTAACACTGAGCATTGCTTTTTAAAATTATTTTAAAAGTAATTTGACAGCTTTAAAACTGTAACTATATTGTATGTGGTCATAAGCTTGTTATTAAATGCATTTTATCAAGCTGCTGAAATTCATCAAAAATTACTGGTATACTTTTATTAGTGTCTCTTGTTTTCTAATCTCTACAGCAACTGTACATTACCTTTAGCTGTTTTCTAAAGACAAAGTAATACAGAAATATGAACAGGTCTTTTGAAAAACACTCAAACATTTCTCAAAGGAAAACATAAAAGAGTGGCCAACAGCTATATAAAAACCTTATCAACTTCATTAATCATCAGGCAAATGCAAATCAAAACCACAATGAGATATCATCAAACACCTGTTAGCATGGTCATTATGAAAAAAATGGAATGATAACAAACACTGACTGAATATGGAGGAGAGGGAACCCATGCATGTTGGTGGGAATGTAAATTAGTACAGCCATTATGAAAAACAGCATGGAAGCTCTTCAAAAATTAAAAATCACACCACCATATGGTCCAGCAATCCCACTACAGTGTATATATCCACAAGAAATGTAA
The DNA here is from genome assembly GCF_000276665.1 of Chinchilla lanigera. Lineage (NCBI taxonomy): Eukaryota > Metazoa > Chordata > Mammalia > Rodentia > Chinchillidae > Chinchilla > Chinchilla lanigera. The sequence continues at coordinate 3,303,316 of NW_004955531.1, read as the reverse complement.
TCAGTATATTAAAGAGACATCCGCACACCCATGTTCATTGTAACACTATTCACAATATCCAAGCAATGGAAACACTTTTAGTGTCTATCAAGAGACGAACAGATAAAGGGGCACATGTGGAATGTTATTCAGCCTGTGTGTAGAAAACCCTAGATTTGTAACAATGTGGTTAAACGTGGAAGACAATATGCTACATGAAATAGGACACAGACAGAAGAAATAATGCATGAACTCATGATTTGTGGAAAATAAAGAAATCAATATCATAGAGGCACAGAGTAGAGCAACAGCCTGGGGTTCAGGAAAATGATTAGATGTTGGTCAAAAGTTACAAAGTTCTCCAAAGAGTAAAGTTCTTGAGACCCAATGTACACCATTGTGGTTATAGTTAATAATAATGCAATATATACTTGAAATATTCTGAGAGTACATTTTAAATTTTCTCATCACACACAAAAATGGTAATCATATGAGCTGAGAGATCTTTTAAATAGCTTGATTGTGGTAATCATTTCACAATGTATAAGTACATCAAATCATGTTGTGCATCTTAAATATAAATAATTTCAGTTTGTCCACTATATCTCAATAAATCTGGAAAGATGAAAATAAAAACTTATGAATAACAAAATTGAAATTCTGTTTAAAACGCTGGAGAAAGGAAAAGTACAATTCTCGACAAAACCCACAATGAGATCACAGTGTAATTAATACTGTCTGGACTTCTTACATTAAAATGGCTCTGGAGGTTCTAAATGGAACTTCTAGCTAGGAACTTATACACTGTTTAAAATGAGACATATATAATGCACTTCTTATTACTCAGAATGTAAACTAAATTAGGTAAATATATCAAAAGCAGCTCCATGTAAATTTAGTATCTATCATATTAAAAGACAAACTAGATCACTACAATTTATTCTTCCAGTCTGACTAAAACATTTCACTCTGTGTGAATCTTTCTGTACGTATACATAGATAAAAACACATATTTCTTAAATAGAAACAAATACTTGTCAATTAAAATACATATAAATATGCAAAATAGTTAATGCATCTCTTCTTGATAAAAAAAATATAGTAGAATTAATAAACAGTGGCACTGTCATCATGCATCTGGGATGCTTATCTTACCACCTGCAACATACAAGTTGTAAATCACCATTACTGCAACTATATGTTCTTTACAAAATGATTACATGATTCTGATGTTGTGCAAGTTATATTTGCAAAATCTTTTCCTTTATATCTTGCTAAAAATTAAAAAGTTAATACTGTGCTTGGAGGAAATAAATATAAAGCTTATCATATGAATATTGGTGAAGTAATTTGTGAAAGTCATATACACTGTATAATTAACATGTATTTTTTTTGTACTGGGAATCGAACTCAGGACTTTATACTTGCCAGGCAGGTGCTTGTGCCACTGAGCTATATCCCCAGCTCAGTTAACATGTATTGGAAGCCAAGAGGTAAATGAGGAAAACATTAGAGATACTCTACAATGCCTCTTTATTTAAGCTTATTCTTAAAAAATGTCAAGACATGTGTTTTTCCTTCTTTATGCAAGACTAACAAAGTAATAGTTAAAATATTAATGATTGCAAATGTTCACTTATTCACACTATATATGTATAATATCTAATGGTAGAACACTGTAGTATTCTTATATAAACAGAACACATATTTCTTTGATTCTAGAAATATTTACTGTTTTCTGAAAGATGGATTCCTTGAATATTAAAAAAGATTATAAAATATATAATTAGAACTTCATAAAGTTTTAGTCTGATATATGTTAAAATCATAATTCCACCTTACATAATTTTATTTTTTATGAAAAAGATTAAAAATTTCATAACAAAATCATAGGAGAATAACAATAGCTAATACATTACACGTTGTTATCTCCAAAGTAGTTGCTCAGGGCACAATATAAAGGCATAAAAATTTCTTCAATCAATACTAGCACAAACCTTCCTTTTTAATGAACTAAGAGAAACTAATAGTATTTCTTCCCCTACTGTCCTTCCCCTTTCATCCATCCTAGTTCCTTTTTCCTTTTGAACAATTTCTTCCCATTTTACAATGTCTAATGTACATTTTAGTATATGAGCTGCTGAAGCGAGCACTACTGTGCATTTTAGAACTTATTTACTCTTTCAGTTTCTCACACTAGGGAGACAATACAACGTTTACACATGTGAGTTAGATTTATTTCACTGATGAGTATGGCCCCAAGTTGCATCAATTTATCTGTAAAGTCTCCAGTTTATTCTTCTTCATGGCTGAGTAGTATTCCATTGTATACAAATACCACATCTTTTTTATCCACTCCTCGGTTGAAGGGCATTTGGGTTGTTTCCAAGACTTCGCATTTACAAATTGCGCTGCTATAAACATGGGTGCACATATATTGCTGGGGTATGATGCCTTTAGTTCTTCTGGGAAAATACCCAGAAGGGGAATAGCTGGGTCAAACAGGACCTCTACCCTTTTTTTTTGAGGCATCTTCACACTGATTTCAACAGTAGTTGTATCACTCTACACTCCCCCAACAGTGGAGGATGGTTCCTTTTTCCCCAAAGCCCCTCCAGCATTTGTTATTGGTTGATTTCTTAATGATAGTCATTATTTCTGGGGTGAGATGGAACCTATGTTGTTTTACTTTTATCTCAAATGACCAATGATGTTGAACATTTTTTCATATATTTATTTGCCATTTGTATTTCTTCATCTGAGAAGTGTGTATTCATCTCAGATGCCCATTTTTGGATGGGATCTTTGAATTTGGAGGGTCTGAGTTTTTTTTTTCAATTTTTATTATATTCCAGATAGAGTCCTTTATCTGCAGGACAACTGGCTAACATTTTTCCCACTCTGTGGGCTGTCTTTTCACTCTGCTTCTGATTTCTTTTGCTGTGTAAAACCATTTTAACGAGTTCCAAGTTGTTGATATTTTGAAATATTTCCCATGCAGTCTGGCTTTTGTTCATAACTCTCTACCTACACCTACCCATGTTGTCAAGATTTCTACCTACTTTTTCTTCCACCAGATTTAGTGCTTCTGTTTTAATATTTAGATCTTTGATCCATTTTCACTGTGGGGAATGGTGATACACACAGATCTAGTTTTAGTCTTCAGCATGTGGAGAGCCAGTTTTTCCAGCACCATTTATTAAAGAGACTATCTTTCTACCAGTGTACATGTTTGGCCCCTTTATCAAAGCTAAGGTGGCTTGGTGTGTCTGCAGTTGTGTCTGCATTTTCTAATCCATTCCACTGATCCTTCAGTCTGTTTTTGAACAATACCATGCTGATCTTATCATAATAGTTTTGTAGTATAATTTCAAGTCAGGGATTGTGGTGCCTCCAGCCATTCCTTTGTTTCTAGGATCACATTTACTATTATAGGTCTGTTCTAGTTCCAGATGAATAGTATGAATGTTTTTTCTAGTTCTGTAGGTTATGCTAATAGTATTTTCTTTGGGATTGCATTAAATCTGTATCACAATTTTGGGAGTATGGACAGTTTCTCTATGCTGTTTCTTCCTACCCATGACCAATGGTATCTTTCCATTTTCTGATATCCGTTTTGATCCTTTTATAGAGTACTGTAATTTTCAATATATAGATCCTTTACTTCATTAGATTGATTCCTATGTATTTCATTTCCTTGCATGCTATTGTGAAGAGTGTGGTTTCCCTAGTATCTTTGTCAGTTGGTTTGTTGTTTGTGTACAGGAATGCTACTGATTTTTGAATGCTGACTTCATATTCAGCACTGCTACTGAATTTGTTTATTAAATCTCAAAGTCTTTTTTGAAGTTTTGGGGGTCTTCTATGTAGATTATCATGTCATTTGCGAATAATGGTAATTTTAACCTCTTCCTTTCCTATCTTTATTTGTTTTATTTCTCTCTCTTGTCTAATTGCTCTGGTTAGTGTTTCCAGAACTACACTGAATAGGAGTGTTGATGTAATGATCAAAGGAGATAAAGAAGGTCACTACACACTTTTGTTAGAGGAAAACTTGGAGAGGTAGAAATAACAATCATAAATATGTATGCAAAAAATATGGGAGCACCCAACTATATAAGAGAAATACTAATTGAAATGAAAAATTAAGTGAGAAATAACACAATATTACCATTCCCCATTACAGGGGGAACCTAACACCCCACTGTCACAAATAGATCAACCAGACAAAAAATCAGTGAAGAAATTTCAGAACTGTGCCAAACCTGTGAACAAATGGACATAGTAGATGTTTACAGAATGTTCCAACCAACAACATCAGAATATGCATTCTTCTCAGCTGTACATGGCACCTCCTCTAAAATATTCCATAAGTTTATACTCATAATGTGTAAAGGATTATGCTTTTAAAATGATAACATGGAAATATTATAAATTCTTATTAAAGCTTATGAATATGACTTAATACCGACAAGATACAAGTGAAGGGATTAAGAGTTTTCTTTTGCTGGCATTATGTCAAGTAGTTTACATATATTAGTTTATATAATCCTAATACCAACTTAGTGAAACATATTTTAGTACTGCAAATGTTATAGACAGTAATGGTAAAATGAAATCACATGCAGGCCACTAGTTAAGTTGGATAATCAAGGACTAGATTATTCTGCCTTAAACAACTAATGAGTAGAAATATATGAAAATAGTTTTTAGGTATTAGAAAATAGGCATTTCAGGACCATCGTTTTTGAAAGGGGAATTACTGACATGAGCCCTGCGATTGCTTAGGGTATCTGGAGAGAATTTTCTGGCAAGAAGGCAGGGTGGGGAAACCTGGGAAATTGAAAACATTTAGTTATAACCATGTACCCCTAACTTTTATCAACTGACAGATTTAAAGTATTCCTATTATGAACTCAGATTTTAGTTCTTAAAATCTGAGATGGGGGCACAGTAAGGAAGAAGGGAGAGGGAGAGACAGATAGAGATTACATGTATAAAGGTTTGTCTCTGCAGATATAAATAATTATAGAATCTACGCTACAGATAATATAAAATGTTCTTTACAAACTACCAAAACAAAAAGATTAATATATTTTAAGACATATGAAATAGGGACAATTGTTCCACTTTTTCTTCAACCTTATCATCTAGAGGTGACCATTCCGAATGACATTTTCTGTGCACACATGTATCGCAAGCATGCATCATTTCTTTCAAAAGTAAAATAATATTGCTCAATTTAATTTGTAACTCTCTGAATTAGTATATTACTTACACATTTCAATGCAATTAAATACATTCCATGGTATCATCTTAAGGGCAGCATAGCACAGTCATGTAGCTATCACAATTTCTCATTATCATAATCAATAATGGATTGAAGGTTCCTATGCACATATCTTTGTTCATAAGTCTGGTTGTTACCTTGAAATATTCACAGATGTGGAATTATTGTTTCAAAATGAGTTATTTAAACTCTCAGTTCAAAACTCTTGTGATAAATAGGGTCAAATACATTATAAAATGACTGATAAATTTACAATCTTTCTGCAACATGTAAAAATATAAAATATTATGCCATATTTTGCTGTGGAAAATAAAGAAATAAAAATGGATATGATGCAAATAAGTTCAGTGTACCTTTCATATTTGTCTATTATCCATGGTCTGCAGAATCCAATGCTAATTATCTTTTACCTGATCTTTATAAATACAGTATACATTGTTATAGATGGGGATCATATTCCATTAATGATAGCATTCCCATTATCAAGCCTGTATTCTTCATATCTTCATAAGTACAGTATGATCTTTATAAGTACAGTATGCATTGTTATAGCTGGAGACTATACACCATTTATAATAGCATTCCTATTTTAAAACTTGTAGTCTTCATATTTTAGGCATTAAAAATATTTATTGGAGGGATATTAGACAACAGTATGTAAAATAATTCTAATCACCTTGACCTTCAAGATATAGAATTAGGCAAATCTTAGAAGAAAGTGGCAATCTACTAACAGTTCACAATGGTATTTCAGAGAGTGAAAGTAATGCAACTAAAGCAAATTAACAACAAAACAGTAAACAGAGTAAAGAGACAACCTGCAGAATGGAAAAAAAAATGCCATCTAATCTTCTGATAGAGAGCTAATATCTAGAATATATAAAGAACCAAAAATTAACACACCAAATAAGAAGACCCAATCCAGAAATGGGAAAATGAAATGAATCAACCCTTCTCAAAGAAAGTACAAAAGGCCAATCTGAAAAAGTATGAAAAAGTATTCAGCACCTTTAGCCGTTAGGGAAATGCAAATCAAAGTAACTCCAAGACTGCATCTTACTCAAGTGAGAATGGCTACATGACACCCCCCTCCACACACACAAAAGCAAACACTGGTAAGAATGTGTGGAGAAAAGGAACTTTTCTACATTGTTGGTGGGAATATAAACCACTATGGAAATAGGTATGAAGATTCCTCAAAAAAATAAAATTAGAAATTTGACACAACTATCCTTCTGGGTATATTACTGAAAGAGTTAAAGAAATCATACTATAGTGAGACATACATATTCATGAAATAGCCTAGATGCCTATCAACACATGAATGGATAAACAGATGTGATACATACGCACAACGATGTAATATTCAAACACAAAAAAACGAAATCATGTCAACTGAAGGAAAATGGATGGAACTTGAGACCATAATGTTAAGTGAAATAAGTCAGATTCAGGAAGCTAAATATTGAATAGTTTCTCTTGTAACAAAAACCTAAAAACTAAACAAAAGAGTCAAATAATGGTATGTTAGTGCATACCTGTAATCCCAGCACTCTGTAAAGCTGAGGGAATGAAAGGATTTCAAGTTCAAGCACAGCCTGGGCTATTTAGCAAACTAGTGACATCCTGTCACAAGAGGAAAAAAAAAGCTGGGGCTGCAGCTCAGTAATAAGGCCCTGGGTTGTAAAAAATAAAATGGAACAGAGCTGCTAAGAAACTAAAAACACAAACCTGTATATAGGAAAGGGAATCCAAGGAAAGGTGGCAGGGGAAGTGTGAAGAGAGAGAGGGTAAAGGGCTCAAAAGTAATCTAGATATGCTATACACATATATGAATTCTTCAAAATGACTGTATTATGTACTTACAACATACAGTAATAAAATACTCATTAAAAGAATCTCCTGCATTTATTTCCTATAATAAAAAATTCTCTGCATTATCTGTTCCAAATAATGAAACAGTAATAAAATTAGTGATAGCCATGTCTGTCATTTATTATATTTTAGTGTGTTCTAACTTTAAATATTGTCCTTTTAAAACAAATATTAAAACTGTGAAATTTAAACATTATTGATTAAATTTTGCAGTAAAAATAAGAAACCCAGCTTTTCTTGAGGTATATTAAAGCTAATATAGTTTTTATTTAATAAGAAGCCTTGGAGAAAATTGGATTTTTTTATTCACACCCGTTTCTTCAAGAAAGGCCTTTTTACCTGAATATATTGGTTGCTATAAGAGACACATTACTTTGTATTATATCATAAGAAGTAGCTACTTAACTTCTAAGAAAATACCTTACATGATTTAAGTCATATCTATCCAAGTAACTCATACTACATTTTCGCTTGCATGGAAATATTTTACAGTGTAAAGGTGTCAAAATAGTCTGAATATTTCAGATCCTTTTAGTTCAGACAAGCTTGACTGGAAACCAATACATTTGCAACACTGTTTTTTGGAGTATACTGTATGAACAACTGAAAGATGATAATGTTTTTGAATTCTCATTTTGAAAATAATTTTCTATGCTTGCATGATATTAAGCAAAATCTGTGCACAATTTGTAATAGAATTGCTTTCACCATGTACTATCTTTTATCTCTGCAGTATATTTATGCCTTAAACTAATGCCATTTTGAATGAAATACAAGTTTAATGCTATTTCCTTTAACTGCAACACATTACCCATACAAGAGGTGAAATAGGAATCACTGTTTTCATCAATAAAGACACCCTCTACACCAGAGCTTCTCTAACCTCAGTGTACATTTGCATGAATAAAATTTGTTAAAATGCAGGTCCTGAATCAGTAAGTCTGGGGACGAGCCAAAGATTCTTAATATTGAACTAGCTTCTTGGTGACACTTTCAGATAGATGCTGCTGATCCAAGGACCACAACTGGTGTAGAGACTGTATGATGTTTGGAGGTCAATAATGTGCTGAGGAAGCTGGATGCTAAAGGAAGATACAAAGCAGCCAGTTGAAAATATTATAATTTTCACTTAACAGGTACAGTTTTTCACCTAGGAATTAGTATTCTGTCAGTAGTTGGTTGGTTCTTTGTTTAATTTTTAATCACTTGATTATGAGAAACAAGTACAAAGAGAGCTTTTCTTGTCTGGTAAGCTACAAGTAGTTAAAGGTGTGCGTGAAGTTTAGTGCAGTTCATCTTTTTGAATAACAAATAAATGAGTAAATGTACCAAGTTTTTTAAAAAGCAGAAACTATTAATTTATTATAGGAAGAAAAGTTAAACGGTTTTGAAGGTCTGCTATATGTTATCAAGGAGAGTCAGAGAAAGAAGGACATGGTACTAGAATGTTCATGGGCAACAGTGATAGACCAAAGACAAACTAGAAGTTACAAAGTCAACTTCAGCTGGAGCAAATAAAGTTCTAGCTGACTCAAACACTTTGCTACTGAGGAGCTGTATGAACCGATGGTTTTGTTTAGTACATACTGAGTAACAACACAGAAAGAAATGAAAAAGTCTGTGCTTGTTAAAATACTTAAAAGAGAAAGTAAATTATCTTAATATGCTGTGCATATTTCAGGTTATGGTAGAAATTCTGAGGTATTCTTCTCTTCAATAATCATTTCCACCCCTACTCATTTTTTGAGTTTCATATCAAATGCTGTTGCTTGGTTATAGTACGTACAAAAGATACACACCTTTATGTCATAAATTAGATCTTAATTTTATAGACTGAATTGATAGAAACCACCATGTTCTTTCACTAAAAGAGCATGAATTTGTAAAGCACATCTTTTTAATCTGGGTTCTGCTTCTTAAGGTCACGGCAGGACACCATGTATCATGCCTGGAGTTATCTCAAGCAGAGGGCAGAAGAGCTGCAGTATTTATATCTCTACAACCAGATGCCCAGCCATCAGTAATTAAGGACTATGCATTGTGTATCATAAATATCTAGACACTTCTGTCTATCATTGTTCAGGTAAAACAGATCTGCAGCCAGAGGAGAGTTTCAGACAGACACAGGTACTGACTGATTGGAGTGAAATCTCACTAAGAAGCCATATGCACACACATAGTAAAGGGTATCCCATAAATTCTGAGCAGAACACAGACACAATAAGCTACGTTTCCCAATTACACAAAACATGACCACAACAGAAGAGCCTGTTTTTAAAATATTATGTTCATACTGCCTCACTCTATCACCAAAAAAGGGTACCATCAAACAGTAAGAATATGACCATCTCCTTGCCAAATTAATAATAGGAAACATTTATAGCTACTATTTAATATTATGGAAAGTCCTGCAGAAAAGTAACCCTTATTTTTCCTCTTTCCACTCCGAGAAGCTAACAGTGCCTCTGTGTTAGTCTCTAAAGTTGAGCTTCATTCACAGGACTTGCACTTTTTTTAGGGAATGATTATTAACTACCCAAGCGTAGTGGATTGATGACTGGTGATCAACTTATAACGCCCAGCTGAAATGAGTAAGCGTGGTGCTGGGTGTGGGAGGCCCACCTGCAGACTGTTGCAAGCAGCATAAGAGGTAGAAGTGGAGAAGAAGCAATGAAAGGCTGTTGGGAGTTGAAAGAGGCTGTCGGGAGCTGGTAGAAGGTGTAAGGAGCTGTTGGTTTGTTTTGGAGGAGCTCGCATGCTGGCTTTCCTGATAAACTTGGCTGTTTTCATCCTGCAAGGAGCTCGGGACCTCGTTGGCCCTGAGAATGACTTTGGTTCACTTTGGGGGAGCTCTGGTCCTCACTCTGAGCATCGCTTCCTAGCTCCAGAGGGGAAGATGGTGCATTGCCGGTTTCCTGGAGAAGCTTGCTGTGTTGGCTTCCCTGATGGGAACTCGGCCATCTTGATCATCAGAGGAGCTCGGGACCTCACTGTTGCTGAGGATGGCTGTGGTACTGTCCAGGGGAGCTCTGGTTCTTCTGAGCGTCACTTCTTGGCTCCATTGCAGATCCCTCAGCCTGCTAGCACAGATCCTTCATCCCGCTGACACAGACTTCCTAGATTCCACCACTGACCTTTGGGCCTTCCCAGCGCAGATCCATGAAACAGGCCTGCATGAGACATTGTCATGGGCTCTGGGCCTCCAGGTGGACTTATGGGAGGCATTGTTATGAGCTCTAGATCTTTAGCTGGACTCATGCAGGACAATTCCATGGGATCCAGACGCTCGGCTAGATTCCTTGGTCTTAGTATGTGGACAGATTTCCTGCACTCTCTTGTATATCATTCTTTGGGTGGCTACTATAAATAATCTTATGAAATATGTGTCCTGTATTATATTGTTTTGCCTTTCACAATATCCCCCAAACCATAATACCAGGGTTAATTAGTCTAAGTCATCTACCCATTATGTCTAAAATGAAACCAAGAAACAAGTTCCTCTAGTCACAGTTCTGTAACTCTTATACCTTTATTTCTCAGTTTAAGAATAAGTCTTGCTATCTCAGTTCCTGAATTATGTTTTTATGTTTGCAAACGGTTCCTAAAATTTTTCCTGATGTTCTCTATTATTTTAGGCAGGCCTCTGACTTCATTTTTTTCTTTTTTTTTGAGACAGGGTCTCAAGCTTTGTAGCCCAGGCTTGCATCGAACTTGCAACAATTCTCCTGCCTCAGCCTCCCGAGTGATGGGATTACAGGCATGCGCCACCACGCCAGGCTTAGGCCTCTGACGTCAGACAAAATATACACCTGAACTTTAAGCCAAAGCACTATTTATTGACTCAATTTTCTGGTGCATGGTAGAAGGGGGATTGGCCTGAAAGAGTTCTGGAATTAGTTAAGTGAAATGCCGTGAGGTGTTCCCTTCTGTCATCTCTTGTCTGTAGATGCCAAATTACTGCTTCAAAACAATATAGCTCAATGTGAAGTGGGTTCTTGCTGCAGGCACTTTTGAGTTTACATTCCTTTAGTGCTGTGACTGCAACTGAAGGGGTTGGTTTCTCTTCCACAGCACCAGCTGAAGGGTATCCGAGAAGGAACCTACACGGCTCAGCTTGGGGCCTGTGTTCACACTTAATCAAACACACTGGGGTGGGAGGAGGAATGAGATTCCAAGGAGTCTCAATTTGTATCTTGTTCTTACTCCCAAATCCAGAGTATTCTGTGTATTACAGTAACCACGGTGGCCACTTCGCAAAATGTAATCAAGGTGTTCATGCTAATTTCTGTCTACCACCATAATAGAGTAAGTTATATATCATTGCTCACTTCTCAATACCTTACTACAATATTGTTATTTGTTCAAAAATAAACATTGCAGTTTTCTAAGTTTTATTTTTTAATCTAAGGCATCATTATTCTACCTTAAATACTGCAATGTGGCTTCTATTTAATTTGCTAAATCCTTAAGTAACATTAAGTGTTTGTGCTGTTAGTAAAAATGCTCTACGAACAATTTCTGGAAGGCTTCAAAGAAGTTTAGGCCTCTCTTGTCTCATACTTCAGATATTCAACCTCAAAGGAGAAACACTCAAATGCACACAAAAGAATCCATTTGTAAACTTTATAGTGAACATTTTTACCTGTCAGCACTTCATCCACTTTATTGTGAAACACGTTCCCATTTTCAGTCAGGTGAGAGCCTACTGTCAAAGATATTAACCCTGTGAAAGGAAAGCCGAGGAATACAGAGGAAATCCAAGAGCCAAAGAGATTCCTGAGCTTCTGTAAAAGACACATTTGTTCTTTGTAATTTCTTTAGATTGTACATTCCCATTGGCTAGGGCAATTTTAGCCACTCTTTTTCTTTCAAATAAAATAATTATAACTGATTTCGGGTGAGATGTGATTAAAATATACAGTAAATATTTACATTTAAAAATTACTACAGTAAAATATATGTTGCCATTAATTCCCCTCAAAATATCCTCCCTCCACTTACCCCATTGTTCTAGCCACTTTCTGAAGCCATTCTGAAGGTCTTCTCTTTTGAGTGTCTTTAGTTGCAGTGTCCTGGCTGCCTTGATGTCCTGCATCCATTCAAACATTACCTTTCTTGGTTGTTTTGACTTTGGAGAAGAGTCGGAAGTCTTACAATGCCAGATCTAATGAACAAGGTGGATGGGAACATAAAATATTCTCTTCATGGCTTTGCCTTTCTGTTGGCTAGCGCTCGGCAGCCACACTCGCCATTTTTTTTTAATCATACCTCATAAAGACAAGAAGAAGGACTTCCAGAACAGTTTCAAAAAGTGGCAAGAATGATGGGACAAAGGTCCTAAAAGACAGGGGGAGTATTTTGAAAAGATTAATGACAATGCATTTTATTGTAATATTTTTAAATTTAAACATTCACTGTGTATTTCAATCTCATTCCATATGTTGGGAGCATCATTTTCAAAACAAATTATGAATTGAGTTCACTGGAGTCTCAAAGCATAATTTTTAGAACATGTGTCCCAGAGCAAGTATTGAAATTTACAAGAAACACTAAAGAAAGTTTTAATTATGGTCATAAACAATCTACCTTAATATAGGACAAAAATCTTCAGAATGAAAATAGCATTCTGAGGAAAAACAAAATTACGCATTCAACACTAGAAACTGATAATCCAGAGAGAAGTACGCCTACACATTATACCAAGGCAACTTCCACATGGACGAAAATGCCATACCAAATACAGTGCTTTTGGTTGCATTCTGTAAAATCTCCTCCTTAATAATATTAGGATGGGAATGTTCTGTGAGCACCCCATTTTGTACAGGTTAATTTATCGAAACATAACCTTGGGACTGAAGAAATGCAAAGCGCAGGGCCTGGCATAGTTAGGGAATCATTTTTGAATATTGCTCTCCTTATCCAATTAATTATTCAGTGATATTCACATCATTTCTCTGGCTTGCAACCAGTTAAAATACAACATCTGCCAAGTGGACCACTCAAGAAGATGAAGAACACTACATTTTCTTACACACACCCCAAATAACATTGGTGCAATTTCATTAGGTCTTCGACTTTCATTTTAAGAAACTCCAACTTCAACTTTTCACAGCCACTGGCTCTTTGTAGCTTCACAGAGACAGCAGAGTGCTGCAATGCATTACAATAGGGAAGTCTAAGAAGGATAAATGGATTGAGTACCACTGCCAGTTAATCACTTGGAGAAAATGGCCTTCACCTATAGCAGGAACAAGCGAGCGTGGCAAAAAGTTATTTCTGACTAACGCAGTCTGAAAACTGTGGCCAAGACAAGTGTAGAGTAAACCTCTGTATTTGATAAATAAAATCCCTCAATTTCAGGTAAAAAATTCATGATTGTTTCTGCAAATCTCCCACATTGCCTTTTCATGTGTCAAATTTGTCTTTCCAGTTGAAATGGTAAGAAAAAAATGTATATTATTTGAATTACTTATGAAGTTAGGTATGTCTCCTATACTATTTGATATAAAAGGGAGATGAAATTTCTGCTTAGGAAATCTTGACTTCTATGCACACAATTGATGCCCATCAGCAACCCCCACAAATCCCAAAAGTTTTGCATACCTTCATCACCTCTGGAAAACCCCCTGCACACACACAGATACACACACATACACACACACACACACACACACACACACACCCATTCCCAAATCAAGGCAGTTAGGATAAATATATATATTGTCTTCTTGAGCATTCTAAAGAAGATTCTGTCTTCTCATATTCAGGTTCAGAGGACATGTAGCCATGGTAGAGTAATATCAGTCAGGAAAGAACTTTCTTATTTCCCTACTGTTTATCTCTTCAGTGCTTTAACACTCACAGGGGTTGAAGAATCCAAAGGAGAAGAAATGTTAGGCAAGAAGACAAAATGGTATCAAAGAAGTTTTTGTTCAATCTTCAGGTTCCCGCCTCACCAGCACCTGGTTGTAGAAAAAGTAAAGATTTATCTATGAATTGAGATGAAAGGATGGCACATTTTGAACTGAGTGCTTTCCGTTGCAGAATTGAGGCTTCATTTGTGACTTGGGATGAACTCAGGGCTTTGCCACTTAAGGGACGTCTAGTTTTTAACAGTCATAAGAGGACCACTCTCACCAAATGGGATTATAAATACTGAACAGAAAAACAAGTGACTTGTTTGTTATGAATAGTCCACAACATTTTTTTCTTGTTCTAATTTTTTATCATTTAGAGTCAAACTCTACAAATGTGAAATTCAGAATATTGATCTGAAAAAGAGTACTATTTTAGTAATTTTAATATTTATATTTAGAAGACAGAGACACAGGGTATCCAAACATCCTTCGAAATTCTACTATGCCCACTCTGCCTCCACAAGCAGCCCCCCATCTCTTGATTTATGAAGATAACAAGTTTCCTTTTTGCCAAAATTTTTACTTGACTGGTGTATTATTTACTTTTTGCATGATTAAGACAAAATACCTGGCATCCACAACAAAGGAGAAAAAGTTAATTTTGGTCAGTTTTAAGATGATTCACTCCATGTTGGTTGGGTCCAAGGCAGAAAGGGCATGGTAGAAAGGTATGGCAGAGGAATGCTGATCAACAGTAGCCAGAAATCAGAAAAAAGGAAGGGGACAGAGGCAATAATCCACCTTTCCCATATACACCCAGTGACCCACCTCGTGGACCAGACCTCACTTCCGAACGTGAGACTCTGAGGGATATTTCACTTTATTTTTTATTTTTATTGTTTTGGTGCCTCTAATCGAACTCAAGACCTTGCACTTGCCAGGCAGGCACTTGTGCCACTGAGCTATATCCCCAGACCTCCGAGGGATATTTTATATTTATATTAAGCCCATAACAACTGTGACAACCTCCAAATTCAACATAGTCTGTTAGGGACAGACAGCGAAGTGCACTGCAAAAACAGTAAAAGGAAGTTTTCAGGAAAAACAATTAAGAGAATTTGTTGGAAAATACTGTAAAAAAATCTACCAAGTGATCATGGAAATAAACTGTAAAAATAGTGGACTAAGGAAGGTGTAATATATTTTTAGATCAGACTGATTGCTTGTATTATTTTAGTACAGGTTATGCTTCCAAAGTGCTTGCTCAGATGCGAGCTGAAGCTTTAATATTTTTCTACTTGACATATAAACTTAGATGCAGTTGTGTTAAACACTTTAAATGATATAGACATAGTAGAGAAAGTGGTCAGATTTTTTGAGGCATAAGAGTTCTGTGGAATCCATATATCCACAGTGAAACCAGAGTCCTTCTCCACCAAGGTTTTGAGAAAAAATAGGTGATGCAAACACATATATACTTAGAGTGCATTATTGGCTTTAGGCCAATACTGGTACTACGAAATGCAATTTAATTGTCTTCCATATCTTTGTGGGATCAGAAGGTTGCAGGATGCAGTTAACTACCAAAAACAAAGTGGACATGATTATCACAACAGATAACACAGAAAGCATGGTAATCAGCTATCACAGGATACCCTACCTTGCAAAGATCTGTGGCTATGCTTAATTAATCATAAGGTACCTTAAGCCTGAATTAATTTGCATAATCAAATGCATAGCAAAACAAAACAAAACTTCAGACTTGCCTTCAGACAACATAAAAGCCAATCACCATTTATCACCCCATTTCTAATTTAGAGTAAGTTCCCAAGCTCAGGGCAATCAGTCTGTAGCACCATTGAAGTCTGTCCTGTTACACCAAAAGTCAGTTGTTTTCTGTATCACTTTTTAGGCTTATCAAAATAGCTTACACTGATTAACCTGAGTCACCGGGTGATGAGACAGGCAAATCCAACTATTTAAGGAGCAATTGTAAGGCACTGATTAACACTCATTTTTGAAAACACAAATGTCATAATCTGGAGTATGAAAATATAGTGATCAAGTTTCAACATGAATCTACATGATCTAATGTAGAGGAAATTTCAACATGCATGTATATGATCTAATATAGTTGTAGGTAAGTATTTGTGAATGTATGAGTGGATGAGAAAATGCATGCCTAATCGTACAATGTTAGGGTCTTAACACTAGCACTAGTGTTAACCCTTAACACTTAACACTAGTGTTACTTTAGGAAGTTTCAAGTAGAAGACTTTGAGCCTCCTGTTTTCCTTCCAAAGTCTTAAAAAAAGATATCCCTGGAGGGACAGCAGAGACTAGAACCACCACAAATGAATCAACTTAAGTAAAAGTGATCGTTGTCAGCACATCAGTATTTGATTCTTCATTCTGGCCAGCACAGAATGTTTATGGGACTAGGAGAAGGACAGTGGATTACCATAACCCTAATGAGGCAATGACTCCAGCTCTTGCTACTGTTACAGATGTATTTTCTTAACTGGAGAAAATCAGTGTAGTTCTTAGCATTCAATATTCAGCTATTGATTTCGTGAATGCATTTTTCTCCATTTCAACAAATTGAGACACCAACCAGAAGTGGTTTGCAATTACCCTACTAAGTTTGCCGAGTCTGCCGCTCTTTTTTCAGCTCTCCCCAGACTTTTCTCTGCTTGTCTTAATTTCCTGCCTAAACAACATGCTGTCTTCTTTCTTTAGGAAAAAACAAAGGAAGCCAACTCCTATGTAGTTGAAAAGAGACATAGTTTGCAGCATCTTTGCAAAGAGAGGAGAGACAGGCGGGTAGATGTATGATTCTGACTAGCTTGAACGGCTCTGTTGAATTTGGAATTATGGTGTTTGGTAGACACGAATGATTTCTAAATATGCTGGATGTTGGGGAGGCCAACGTGAGTAAATTAATGCCAGACCCTTATCTGAGAAGGTAGCTTGAATTCTGGCAAGGAATTCTGGCAGAGATATAAACCTCCATTCTGCAAACACTGAATGTCTACTCTGTGCCAGGAGCTGTGATATCTGTTTGGTGTACAGAGGCTTGATGAATCAGACACGGTTGATGCCCTTCAGAGAACTATTTTCTGGGTAAAATAGGTCTTACTAAAAGAGCCAAACCAATAAAATATAGCGATGTTTCTATAAGTCATTATGATGAAGAAAAATGTACGAATGAGAGCTGGTGAGAAAAAGAGTTTAACCTAATTCTGGAGGTGAAAAACAGCTTGTGTATGCTGATGAGAATTGGTTCTCAGTTCGTTTCTGTATCATTCACCATGACCCTGTTGTAGGTGGAAGATAACAAATTATACACTCAAGAAATTTCAGTATGATGGGAGACCAGAGAATGGGGCAGGGTAAAGTGAGAAATGAGGATAAAAATAGGAGACCAGATTACACAGGGTCTTGCAAACTATATCAAGAACTGTGATCCTTATCCTAACAATATCAAACTTGAATTTTTGAAGCAGGTGTGTGATACAATAATAGTGAATTTACTGACCATACTGTGGAGCAGGGTTGTTAAGAAGGTAATAACAAATATAGATAAACCAGTTAGAAGGTTGTCACAATAATTGGGTGAATAGTAATGAGAATTCTTATTAGAGAAATGGTGATAGAAATTAATGAATTCAAGAAAATTGTCAGAGTTAAAACTGATAAGACAATGATATGAAAGGTAAGAGGATGGCCAGTTATTTTCTGGTTTGTACATCTACCTAGTTGATCATGCCAGTATCCAACAGAATACCAAGGAAGGATCATGTTTTGAGATAAAGGCAAAATAATTTACTTTGGAAGTTTCTCTGTCACATTGAAATGTATAGGACATGAAAATATATCCAAAGTATGGAATATGGCAATTCTTCAAAAAATTAAATTCAGAATTACCATATGGTCCCGCACCTGCACTTCTGGGAATACACTCCAAAGTCTTGAAAGCAGACACTTAAACAGACATTTGTACACTATTGTTCAAAGCATTATCCACAATACCTAAAAAGTGGAAAAAGACATGTCCAACAACAGGCGAATGAGCAAAATTTGTATTACATACACTTGTCCTCTGGCATCTATGGGGCCTTCATTCCAGGCTGCCCTTAGAGATAACAAAATTTGAGGATATCCTAGTCCTACATATAAAATGATATAAAGTTTGTATCTTCTTCAATATTTTAAGCCTTTTCCGAACTGATTATAATGCCTAAAATAATGTATAGTATACTGCACTAATATAATATATTCCAGATTCAATTTTGTGAATATTTTTGATCCATAATTGGTTGGCTTTAGAGATGCAGAATCAACATATGAAGGGCTGAGTGTGTGTGTGTGTGTGTGTGTGTGTGTGTGTGTGTGTATGCAATGAAATAGTATTCAGCATTAAACAGGGATAAGATTCTTGTACTTGATATATACTGGAAGAACCACGACATTTTGATAAATGAAATCAACCAGACACAAAAGCCCAAGTATTGTAATATTTCACCTGTCTGATAAGTAGAATAGGAAAATTGATGGAGACAGAGAGTAGAATGGTGGTAGTCAGGGGCTGCAAGAGAGTTACTGTTTCAGGTGAATGAAGTTTCAATTTTGGAAGATCAAAACAATTCCGGGGATTTATAGTGCTGGTATTTGTATAATAATGTAAATGCACTTAATTACACTGAACTTCATGCCTTAAAATGATTAACATGAAGAATTTTGTGCTATGTATATTTTGCCACACAAAAAGTATGTGGGTCTGGAGTTCATAGCACTATGCTAGAGATATATATGAAGATGTCATCATTGTGACTACACCAAATGAAGCCATGTAAAGTGACTAGGAGGGGAAGGAAAAGAGAAATAAAAATCTAAACCTGATGAGCTCAAACACTAGAGGAGGACTGGTTCAAAAGGGACAGGGAAGAGATAAATAGGAATGTGAGATGTTAAGAAAATAATGTCAGAGATGTTAAAAGGAGAAACTGTTTCTAAAAGCTAGAGATCCATAGTGTTCCATTGCTGCTTACGACCCTCTTAGTGGAAGGATTTCATTTCTCTTAAAGGCTCCTCTTGGGGCTATAATGCTACAGCAGTTCATTTGTTTGTGCAAGGGAAAGCTCTCTATAATTCCAATTTGAGCTTTTCTTTTTTTCTATTTAATTTGTCATAGGAAATTCCCTATCAGGCCACAGATGCTGCTGGAGGAAGGGTAAGCAGTTTGGCAGAAGTAAGGCCCTTTGGATGCATGAGTTATATGCTGATGTAAATTACTTAGGGCTTTAGGGCCCACTCCAAGTTCAATGCTGTACATGTGTCTTTTTGCTATTTCAGAGTTTCTGAGTATAGGAGACTTTGTGGCCAGCTGTAACAAAATGTACCTAGTTCATGATGAGTAGCTGGAGTCAAATTGTCCTATAGTTCACTTGACCAGGAGGTCAGTCTCTGTAAAATAATCAGAACTTCTCTTAAAGAAGAAAATAAAATTAATAGTGCAGGTTTAATGTTGGGACTTCCTTCAAAACTCTTCTCCATGCTTTATAACAGGCAGGACAGCACATGCCCACCTGCATATGACACTGAAAGTACTCATCAACACCGTTTCATAAGAGTTAGTTGACAAAGTCACTTGTCCTGTACCTTGGACCAACCAAAGAGGCTTTCTTTGCTTTGGGCCCTACCAAAACAAATGGACTCTTTCTTCATCCATTGAACAGATTTAGCTTGAACAACACAATGTGGTATATTTATCAAATATCACAAGCAGGCTCTCAATTATGCTTAATGGTAAGGAGATCAAGAGTGAAAACATATGGCTGGGGATAGAGCTCAGAGGCACAGCACCTGCCTGGCAAGGATAAGGTGGTGAGTTCGAGTCCCATACCAAAAAAAAAAAAAAAATGAACAAAAACAACCAAAAAAGAGTGAAAACATCCTTTATGGTGTACCAGGTCAATGAAAATCCAGAAAAGCTTTCCAGAGTAGTAAAAATCCTGTCCCATCTAATCCCTAGTACCATACCCAGGCAGTTAGGCTATTTTGCCCCCTCGTCCTACTGTACAAAGTCATTACCGCAGAGGTTCATTACAATAACTTAGAAGAAGATGTGTTAGCCAGTGTCCCTCTGGACGAAACAGTGTCATGAAGCCTAAGAATTGACATATCTCTATGGCAGGATTGTGAAAGTCTGCTCCTGACCTGCAAGTCCCAGGATAATAAAACCATTCTGCAGTATAGTGCAGTCAGGACAAATAAACTTCGTAAAACATGTCAAGCACTGTCGGCAGCCATGCAAGATCTTAATAGCAGTGTGAAAGTAAGCATGAGTATGAATGTGTATGAGACCAAAATCAATAAAAACACTCTCTAAACCATTTCTCTCCTTTTGCACAAAGGTGGAGGTAAACAATAAGAAAAACTCATCTCATAAGTACTGGAAATTGTATTCATTGGAGGCAGACCTCTTTCAGTATTTTTTCCTACACTATACAGAGTATTCCCTTCTATATTTTTCTGTCCTTCTACTCCACACTGTCCAACTCTCCTCTCAAACTGCAAAGTATCAAAGCTCAAGCATTTAAAGTAGAAGAACTGGATAATTGAATTCCCTGCATTATCTTATCACTTATTCAAGAATTGCCACTTTATTGCTTTCCACTTAGGTCAAATCTGTGTGCTACCATAGAAGAATTTCGGGCACTGTCAAGCAAGTGAATATACATTTTGATATGTTAATATATTTGAATATTCTCTGTGTATAAAAAACTTGATTTACTCAATTTTAACTAATTGGATAGCAGAAACCAGGTTAAACCTACATTCTTGTTTATCTAGAAACACAGTCTGGGGAGATGGGGTCATTATAAAATGGCTTTTCTGAAGAATACGCACAAAATAATGTTGAAGGAAAAACAAGAGCTTCATCAAGCAAAGATTACTGAACAAAGAGGGGGTTCTGTTTTAGAAATAGATACATACAGTTTGGTTAATACTTTTCAATTGGGATAATGGAGGAGCCCTTGAAATCAGCATTGAATAAAGGAAATAATCAAATCTTCTATAGCAGAAAGTTTAAGAGTGACATATCAGCTTATCATAAGGACAGAAATCACACACACACGCACGCACGCACACACACACACAATGTCAATAAAGACTGTCCTGCAATAAAGTAAGAGCAGAAAAAAGTGGGTACATTAGTATCAAAAGCAGACATAATAAGAAGTACATGCAAGGAGTAGCCTTGTCATAATACTCCTTTTTGTTTGTTTGACACAGCGTCTCGCTAGGTAGCCCAGGCTGGGCTTGAACTCACTTTGTAGCCCATGCTGGCCTCAAACTTGCAGTGATCCTCCTGCTTTGGCCTCCCGAGTGCTGTGATTACAGGTGTGCACCACTATGTTGGCATCCTGTCACAATATTTTATCCTTAAATTATGAAGCAGTAGGTCACTTCTCTGCAGAACCCTGAATACCACTCATGTTTTTGAGAAATCCATTGTGAAATGAAATACTATTAACTAAGCAAACCAAGGCAAAAAAATCAAGTTGAATCACATCAATCATTTTTCATACATTTCATTGTGTAAAAATATTTCAGTCAGTAGCAATGTATTTTATTAAAATACCTATATAATTATCTTGTGTGATTGGATTATAATGTCATATCTGCAATGATATATAAATTCCACAATTTTCTACTCAATATCTATCAGAATTAGTCCTTAGTTTTCTTCTTATGAATGGTTTATACTACATGACTGATCAGATACTGCATATTTTCAAAATTTAAATGTATGCTTATGCTATAAAAATTATTTTTATATAACTAATATATGATATAAATTACCAACAACTAATTCTGGTCATAGAATACTACAATAAGACTGTATCACGTTTTGGGGAGTTTTAATTTTAAAACAACATTTGCAAAATATTTAAAAATACATTTTAAAGTCAAACTGATGGTATACTTGGTAAATGAATTCTAAGAATGGCTACTGAATATAGCAATTATTTATGAAACTGAGGAAGAGAAAGAAAAACACTGAAAAAAGATATATGAGAAAATGAAACATAGAATTTGTTTTAAGGTAGCCAATAAGGATGAATTATTACTTTCCACTTTACAGTGATTTACTTTATCTGGTTTTGCTGTTTTTGAAAAAAAATTCGATATTTATTTAATGGGGAAATACCTCACATTAGTCAATAAAATTATTTTACGATGGAATTATATTTTTTTAGATGGTGATAATAAAGAACAAACTTCCATATGACAAAAACTTATGGGCTGCTGGGATTCTGGTTAATGCAAGTTCATGATGGTGGCAAAAACGAGTATTTTTATGTGCTGTTGAGGCTGCCAAGAGTCTTCCCAGAGTCCTTTATTTAAAGGAAGAAGACTGTACTTCTCAAGAAAAAAATCCTGTAAAGTTTTATGTGCTTTATATTGACTCTTTGTCTTTCTGACATATTTAATAGTTCCTGTTAGAGCCACAAGATATTGAACTGGGAGCTTCTGAGTTAGGTCACTGTTCCATTTGTATAAACCTTTAAAATTCTACTCTTCAAGAACTAGAAAGAATTGGCCACTACTACAACGAGACCCTCAGCCATACCTCACATGTACCGTGGAACAGTGAAGATCATCACGAACACCTATAGAACTTTGAAACGAAAGCCTAAAGAAGGACTAATGTATAGTTGAGCATTGGATTCTTACACAAAGTTTTATCCCCTTAGCTTTGAACATTTCTAATTCAAATTTTGATTTCATACTGACAACGCTTTCTTCTAGTCACCTGCAATAAAAGGAACCATAATTGGCTCTATCCGTGCTCAGCTGGCAGTGGTCATTGTTGAGAGCTGCAAATGACCTTCCCTCTGTCCCCGTGCTTACCGTGTACTTCTGGTTAGTCACTCAATGGGCACGAAGAGCAGTGTGACAACTGCGGGGTCTGAGCCATCGTCCGACAAGATACTAGAAGTGAACAGCATTTATTAGCCATGACTTTAGTTTTATTTTCACCTTCCTAATTGGTTTCTGCCCACTTCTCCAAGTCTTCCCTATTGTGTTATTTTGCACTTTCATCATCATGTACAGTAGCAACAAACCCCTCCGAACAGTCAGTTTACAGAAACTCTGGTGTTACTGTTCAGTCCCCTGACAGGTGTTCTCTAATCCCTTCTCGTATCACCCACGTCTCATCGCCCTCCAAGCACCTGTGCCAGTGTGCAGCGCATCATCTTCAAACTACTGACGCCACGTTAGCCTCCAAGTGCAGAGATTCGGAAGTGTTTGTTAATTAACTAACCCCTCCCCAAGACTGCCTTACCGAAAGACTAATAGTGAAGGAAATATAAAAGCCCAGTTCCTACGCCTGGGATTAGAGGTTTCCCAGGAGGATCAAGCTGAAGCTATGCTCTGAGGAATTTTCACCCTCCATTGTAGACCTCCTTGGCTTCCATTGTGTCTTACCAGACTTCCCTGGACACACTTCCTGAAATTATGCAAACATATATCCTCATCTCAGTCTATGTCAAATTTAGGAGACAGAAATAGCAGAGACCTCACTGACATGCCAAAATAGTGCCACCTGGTGGCAACACTAAAAATATTTAAGCCGTTCTCTGTATTCACTGTATGACATTTTATTCAATACTTGCTCTGCAGCGGGTATTTAGAGAGATGCCAGGGAGACAATGCCATTATCTCTGTCCTCAGAGAACCAATGGTGTCTTGAACCAAAACAAAAAAGTTATAGCAAATGTGATCCCAGGAAGGATCTGCATATCTGTGTGATTAGGAAACAAAAGGGAAGCAGCAGGGGCGGGCAGGTTTCTGATCATCAGAATCACAGGAAGTCATCATAAGAGACACGTGAGAAACGGGTCTAATTTCAACATCTTTGATCACAGGCAAAGGCTAAAGCAGGATTTCGCATATATTAAGACTCTAAATTGTTGCAGACTTGAATTGCTTATGCTCAGTGAAAACAGATTTCAGAATGGTACCAAGTGGTGAAGTATAATGTGGGCGATATAAAGAAAAATCAAGACTGATACAAGAGACTTTTTGATAGCAAATAAAATTCACCTAATAAAGATCAAAACCATAAATATGCTACCTTTTGGACACTCAGAATGTAATAGTGCAAGGGACAACTATGTATCATTAATATATGCCAAAATGGTAAAAAATAAATTTGATAGGTTTATACTTAATGTAATGTTCTGCAGGGTAGAACATATTTGATATGATCTAAATATATATAGTTGTATGGGACATCCAGTCCAAGCTATCCATCTACATAGATGTGAGCTCTCACACTTGATTCCACTTAATCCCTTTCAGTATCTTAGTGTTGCGAAGCTTACTCACTCCTGCTATTTCTGAACATTTATAGGCTTGCTCAACTGAAAACATTATAACTTTCACGCATGAATCTTATTTATAGTAATAGGACGTAAAACCTCTATTCCTCTTTACCTTTTTTCCTCTTAGACTACCAACTCAGGTTTACTTTAACAGCCTCTTTATGATGAGACTCTTCTGATCAATATTCTCTGCAATCATAACTATCAGTTTTAGAATGAAATGCAGAGTCATCTCATCAGGACTATTCACTGAGTTTAGACTTCAGGGTATTTCCCGGACAATTGATGGTATTGTAAAGAAACTTTATATTTTGAAATGGATTGCACACGCATAAATCAATCTTCAATTTTAACTGAGAATTTTTTAAAAAATCTATGTGGGAATACCTGAGTGACTAAAAAAACGAAGTTAGGTACTACCTCAATCATTCTCAAGAAAGTAAACACGTGCAACTACTATGGAAATAATTATGGAGACTGCTTAGAAAACCTAAATAGAAATTTCCATTTGACTCAGTTATTTCTATTTTAGGTATCCTCTTGACAGAGTTAAAATCATCATATTATAGTGACACATGCATATCTATATCAGCTCAGTTTATAGCAGCTAAATCTTGGAAATGGCCCACATGCCCATCAATACATAGATGGATAAAGAAAATGTGATATTTATACACAATAGAAAACTATTCTGTCAGGAAGAAGGATAAACTTTAGGAATGCATTGATAAATGGATGCACTCTGAGACCATAATATTAAGTGAAATAAATCAGACACAAAGATTTAATATCATATGATTTCTCCCACATGAGAAACCCAAAATATAAATAAAGAGCAAAATTAAAGATCAATAATAGGAAGTAGGGAGATCTTTTTCAAATGGTATCTTCTTCAAATGGAACAAAAGATGGAGGGAGGGGGAAGAGAAGGTGTGAAAGTAGATGGAAAAACAGAATTGAAGAAAAAAGTAGAAATAAAGCTTCTGCAAATGGGATGAGGACCAGGAATTGGAAGGAGCAGGGAGGGATGGGAGGAGCAGAGGACAAAAAAAGAATTACAGTGTTATGTGTGTGCGCCACCTCCCCGCAATAAATGGAATAGTATGTATTTGCAAATATGTACTAATTTAAAAAAAAAAAACAAGAAAAAAAGCAAAGCACTAGAGCAGTCCATAACAGAGTATCTGTTGAGAGTTCGACCATAACTTAGGGGGAAGACATTAATAACGTGTAGGTGACAAAACTTTGTCTCTGAAGAGAATATAATTCAATTAAAATGTTAAATAACTGCTTCAAAGCAGTTATGTTATAAAATTATATAAAATATAATTTAAAAAATATTGGTTTCATTTTTAAAATAAAATATACTTGAACAATCCTATTCAAGAGAGCATAAGAGTGAAGAAAAGTACAAAGACATATTCACAATTTCAAAATAAGATAAGAGAAAAATAACTAGTTACAAGCACTGAAATTATCTTTAAGTAAGACAGCAGTCATCTTTAAACTATATCAGCATCATTAATAAAAATAAAATCTACATGATTTTAGAATTTGTTAAAAATACAATGACATTTAAGCATTAAGAAATCATTCTTCCTTTACAAAGGTAGTTGATTTTGCTTCCTTATGTTGGAGTATAAGGTTTAATTTGAATATGTGTTTCAATAAAAGATGAAGATATTGAAGTTTATCCCAAAGACTTTCTTAATACTAAAGGGAGAAATCGAGTTGTGTTAAAAGGCTAAAGGTTTTTTGCCTATTCAAAAATGGAATAAAACAAGTGAGTTAATTATTGGTGGAATAAATTCAAAAATGGAATAAACAAGTGAGCTTTTTAGTAGAATACTATTCTGTATGCAGAGGAACAAATAAATGTACTTAAATGTAATAGAAACAGATTACTGTTACACATAAAAACTGTTTAATTATCTAACTAATAAAAGATGAAATGGGCTTATCATAATGAAACTTAGAGTAGTTTCATCAATTACATTTGTAAATATGAGAGTACAAGGAAACATGGCCAACCACCTGAACTGTGCTCTTCATTTTTGAGATCAAGAGATTTAAACAAAAGCTGAATTGCTTAACCCATTTCAACAAGTCAGTGGTAAATTTTTGGCTAGAGCTCAGAGTTTTAGATTTCTAGGCTACGTATGCAGTCTTGGATAAGTTATTTAAAATTTTTGTGCATTAGTTTATTTTAAGATCATTTTTCCAATGGAGATAATAATACTTAACCCAAAATGACAACTATGCATTCCAAGTAGATATTTAGAAAGCATTTAGCGTGGTAGCCATCTGTAGTAACTGTTCAAAAAGCAACAGTTTCGTTTTTGTGATATTAATGCTGTTGCCTTGTGCTTTAACTTCTAAAACTATTGTTTAACATATCAATAAAAGAGTAATCTACAATTATTGTTATGAATCAGCTTTTATGTAGAAGTGCAAGTCAGAAAACTTTAATATGTTACAAATGTGTATTTCTTCCCATTTGATAAAATGTATAGTCTTAAATTATGCCAATGAGAAAACTGCCATTAATATTATTGTCTAAGTACATTTAACCACAGGGAGCCATTTTTTTCATTTTAATTTGTCATTCTTCTTTCAAATCTCCAACTAGTTAAATATCTTGTTAATGTACTCTGTGAACTGATCAGGTTGCTACTGGCATTGGAGATCTAGACTGATGACCAGAAAGGTTATGGGGAATGATATCATTTTGCTGTGACATTAAATTACTATCCCAATAAACATTTCTTAAAAGAGGAAATACAAATGGCCACTAGGTGCATGAAAAAATTTTCAACATCATTAATCATTAGGAAAATGCAAATCAAGTCCACAGTAAAATGTGACTTCATCCTAGAAAGCATATAGAATATGAAAAGACTAAGTTGGCAAGGATGTGAAAAAAAGAAAAACTTGTACACTGTTAGAGGAATTGTAAATGAGTACAGCCATTGTGAAAATCAGTGTGGAGGTTCCTCAAAAGTTAAAAATAGAACTACCATAGAATCCAACAATCCCCCTACTTGGTATATATCCAAAGGAAATGAAATCATTATGTTGAAGAGATGTCTGTCAAGAAACAGAAAAAATCGAAGTGTCCATCTACTGATGAATGGATAAAGTGTGCCATGTATATGTAATGGAATACTACTTTGCCATAGAAAGAATGAAATTCTGTTAGTTGCAACAACATGGACGAAGCTACAGATCATCACGTTAAGTTAATTAAGTGAAGCTCAGAAAGACAAATACCACACAGTCGAACTCATTTGTGGAATCTAAAACAGTTGATGTCATAGAAGCTGAGGGTAGAATTGTGGTTTTCAGAGTAAGGAGAGAGTAATGAGGAAAGAATAGAGAAATGTTGGTCAGCTGGGTACTAAGTTGCAGTTAGATAGGAACATGAACTTCTGGTGAGCTATTGCATGGCAGGGTGACTACAAAGAATAATAATGTACTGCACATCCCAAACAACTAAAAGACATGATTTTTAAAGTATTCATCTTAAAGAAATGGTAAATATTTGAGGAGATAGCTACTATGAACCTGATTTAAACATTATAGAATATATACATGTATGAAAACATCATGTTACCTCATTAATACATACCATTTTTATGGTGTATGTTTCATTTAAAACATTTAATTTAAATTAAGAAGAAAAAAGAGTATCTTCTTTTAGGAATACAATCTGGCAATAGCGACCAAATTTGAAAGTGCATGCCATTTGATTTAGCAAATTTTAAGAATTTGTCAAACTAATGTATTCAAAATTTATGTATATATAACAAATGTACTCACACATATGCACAGAGACATAGTATGAGAATATAATGAGGCATTTCCAGCCTTTATAACAAGCAGCTGAAAGATGGCTGGTAAATTGGAGTTATCTGTACAAAGGAATGCCATGCAACCATTTGGAAGCACGGGATATGGGCTGACATGAGAAAATATAAATGATTCATTCACCCACACATTCAGAAAATATTTGAGTTCAGACGCACTTCTGAGAATTAGTGGTGCAGCTTTGAACAAGACAGCCTCCCTTCTTTTATGAATTTTATTGAGAGAAGTAAACATTAAAGAGAAAAACAAATACATAATGTATGTCATAAATGCAATGTGATGAGAAGTTCCATATATACAAATAAGAAAATAGAACAAAAATTATATATTACTCCATAGAAGTAAAAAACCAAACAGAACAGTCTAGTTATTATACTTCTATTTGTGTGAAAAGCAAAAACAATATAATCATGTAATCACATATGTGCATGTATTTAAGAGACATTTTTGGAGGATGCTCAAATCATTGCATAGAGAGTGTTTCTGAAGAGAGGCTGAGAAATTGTGACAGAAAAATTAAAACATTAATATTATTATCACTTTCTGTGGTGTACATTTTCTATTTGTACATTATGATTTATAAATGCAGGTACACATGAATTTCCAAATAAAAAGTAAATTAGAGGGACCCAGGAGCTTCAAGACAGGCAGTACAATGGTCTTTGCTGGTTTGAATGCCTGTCTAAGTTACACATTCATGTGCCCTCAGTAGCCATTCCAGTAATATTAATGTATATATCAGGCTGACAAAAAATATGAAGAATAAAGAGTATGCGATGACCTATAAAATGTATACCTTGACAAGAGGAACACTTTTTCAGACAAATTTTAAAGTATAGAAAGAGAAACAAGTTTTCAATTCTCTGTCCTCATCTTACTAAAATTGTCAGCAATACTATTTGGTACCCACGCCCAGTAGGGTCCACCTACCAGATCTCTGTAAGATGACCTTGCTGGCACATGAATTGTTCAAAGTGTTCGTTGGTAAAAGAAAAGGAAACCCTACGCAATAGATTTCTACAATAAGGACAATAAAACGTCAGACTGTTACGGTGGCTTTCACATTCTGTGTTACCTCTTTGTACCCATCTCTCTTTTCTCATTGTTTTCATTCTGTCCTTCATTGCCTGTTGCACACCAGACTACGTTTGCTTCTTATACCCTCTTGATCATACGCATTTAGTAACCCAGTAGAAACTACTTAAAACTCAATTGAATTGGTACAAAAAGTCATTCTATTTAACAACCAATATTCTTAAATTAGAAATAGTTTGAAGTTTTTCTTGGCGAGATGGAAACTATAAATTGAGAGTATAAAAACCCATGTCTATTAATATTCCCATGTGTCATTGAATATCACTGAAATAAGCATTTTTTAAATGAAGGACGAAAATGCCTTTCCCTATGACAAGCAATTTTTCTGTATTTCGCTGCACATTTACCTGAACCTTCTTTAGATATATGCACATTTATCATTCTATCAGAATGACATTTAATATATTAAGGGAAAAAGCTACCAAAATATCACATTTAAGGTCCAAATCAAATGATAGCAATTCATTAACTATGCGAACCCAACAAGCTTATAGCTCTTTACAAAGCAACTGATTTTATGCTATGTATTAGTTTATGTTAAATAGATGTAGTTTTTGCCTTATTTATTTCTGAAAAGTTGTTGTAAGAGGAATGCAACCCAGACATTCCAGGTTCCCTGAACATCCCTATAAGGATGGGGAAAACTAGGCTTAACTGCAAAAAATCAAACAAAATTTTCAAATTCTACTTGAATTGCTTAATGTATACCAGAACTACAGTATTAGCTTTTGAAATGGAAAGCTGTGCTTATATGTGAGAGAATATTAAAAAGATTATTAAGGATCCTAATCATCATTGAAGCATCAATTTCTGTTGCTTTTTCTTCTTTTCATATAATTAATAATAGTATTATTAAAATACCAGGGAAATGACTCTCCAAGGAATTCAAATACAACTTTTCTCAGAACAAAATATGATATAGGTATTATTATTATTTTTATTTTACAATTGTATAGTACCTCAGAGAGTTTCATCTATAAGTTGCCAAAGTTCTATGCCAGGATGTTGCAGAGATATACTTCACAGTGATTTGTGATTGTCAAAATAAAGGTAAGTAGCGCCTAATGAAAGTCTGATTTGCAGCCTTGTTGGTTAAAGATGTGCAGTTGTCATTAGCAGAAATAAAATTATCATAAAAGTAAAATTTGGGTTTGCCTTTAGGGCATGGTCACTCCATTATGATGAAGTTGATTGTAATGTATGTCTTTTGCATATATAGTCAATGTATTTGATGTAGCTGAAGATATTTTGGAAGCAGTTGGAAATGTAAAATGACTAATTTAGTATAGTGTTCCGGGGGTAGGAGGTATAGTTTGTTTCGAGGATTGACTGGCATTTTCCAAATATCATCCAAATTATGTAGCTTTCCTCTTTATTGATATAAACATATAGAACTTTACCATAACAATTCCTGTTACTAAATTTGTTACATTCAGATTTCTGATTTCTGGGAGAAATATACTAAAGTTGAATGTTAATTTAAAATGAATGTGAAGGAAGAGAAAATAAAAACCTGAAATGGATTTTCCATGATATTGTAGAAAATTTGGGATTTATTTACCTATTAACGTGCAGGATGTTACTTGATTGACAGGTGAAATGAACCCTTGAGTCCCATGGAGTTTTGTGAAAGTATGCGATGTGTGAAGTGCCTGAACAACTTACATTTTTCTTACCTTCACAGTTTGTGTTCATCTTTATTCCAGTCTATTATTTATAAAGACTATCTAAGAAGACCTTTTAAACAAAAGTGCATGCATAGGTTTAAAAGATCCTTATCAGCAAAATGTAATAAGCAAAATGTAGTTTCTTTGTTACATTTTTCTGATATAGTTATATTCTCAAACAACTTCATGATTCTAAACAGTAAAGAATTAAAGGCATAGACAGAATGGTTTCTTTACTTTGGTGGGATTCTTTTATCAGTAACCTGCCAGTCAATAACCTGATGATTACGTTATTCACAGGACATTTGACAAGTTATGGAGACACTTTTGATTGTGGTGACATACGAAAGAAGAGTTCTGCTGGTATTCAATTCAGACAGACCACAGAGTCTGCTAAACATCCTACAGTAAATAAGATAATCTCCCAGTAACAGAGTTATATGACCTCACATGTCAGCAGTACCAAGGTTGAGAAGCTCGACCTTAACCTACATGAAGTCCTGGGATAATATCAAAGAAATTGCGTCCAACATTTTTTTTTGCAACATATATGCCAGTGTGGGAAACAATTATTTTAATGAAATCATTGATAGATGTACTTCATGTGTGAGTTGTACTATGAGCCACTAATAAGATGCCTGCCATTTTACTAGAATCTTCTGACATCAGGTGACACTCTCCCTTAAAAAGGAAAGACAGAGAGAGAGAGAGAGACAGAGACAGAGAGAGACAGAGACAGAGACAGAGACAGAGAGACAGAGAGAGACAGAGAAAGAGACAGACAGAGAGACTTAAAAGATCTTTTGGAAGCTACCTGAAATCCATGGAAATCAAAATCCTACATGCTTTTTTTCATCAGTAAAATTGTAGAACATATTTTCAAATAAGCACAAAAACATAAAATTAAATTTGTAAATTAAAAAATGTATAAAGTGTATCCCTTATGGCGTATTTTCTATTTTCTGAATTAAGTAAAAATTAAACATTGAGGGAAACAAGGAAACCAACTCTTTGTAAATTGTTAATCTATTATTTTACTACTCTTGATATTAGAATCATTTCTATTTTCCCATGAGATATTGCATCTGTTTCCTTGTATTTCAACTTAGTTAAATCATTTAATTTTAAAATAAGTATTTCTGTTTATTTTGTTCTTCTACACATACAATCATGTTGTACAATATTACATTATATATTTTTTTGTTTTAAAGATTGAAGAAGCAGAACCTATTAAAAGACACACAGACATAAATAAAACAACACAGAAACAACAAAAGCAAAACAAAATTTTAGACAAGGTGATAGGAAATTAACAATGGTTGTTGTATTACATATTGGTATCTTCAAATTGGTTACTCAGATAAACAAATATAGGCCGCTAAGATTGATCAAACAAACATTAACTGTTCCTTTCAATTACACAATAGAAATTAGTAGTACAATTATCTTAACTATCTTGTGTATATCTATTCATATTTTTTCCTTTTTCTCTTTACATTATATTTTTAATAACTGCATTTTTTTACTTCTCAGCATCTCTACTTAACATTGCTTATATTTACTTCAAAATTTTACAAATATTAATCTTTCTATCAAACTAATCTTTTAGTAAGATGAATAAAGGTCAAATGGGCAGTTGATTATCAAGTATGCAGTTCAAAATCACAGATCTGTGAAAAGATTAATGAAGATACTGTTCTTTCTAAACTGTCAATGAGTCTTTGGTTGACCAGTATTGCATGGCTATATCTGTTTTCATGAGAAGCCACTTTGAAGATATCAATATGTAATACAAAAAGCATTGTTAATTCCCTACCACTTTGTTTGTAACTCTGTATTGTCTGTACTGTGCTTGTGATATGTTGTAAAATGTTGTATGTCTGTTAATGTTTCCCTCCTTTTATCCTTAAAATAAAAAAAAAATAAAAATAAAAAAAAGATACTGTTCTTTCTTTAAAACATACAATACTCTAAATATTGCAAGTTCAACTATTAGAAGAATGTTTTCGCCTACCTAATGAAAGATATAGGATCATATTTTTCCACTTCGTGTATCAGTAATTATATTCAAAGAGAAAGCAAATTCAAATTTTAAAATAAGTACAGGTAACTTTTAGGTATCCAGATACGTGAACTAAATTGAAAAGAGTCACATATGTTGTTTTCACATATTTATGAGGTTTTAAGCATCCCATGCCAGCCCTGTCTCTCATTATGACAATAGAAACACGATTGTACGTGGAATGTAAACATGACTAGTACAACATTCCAACTGCACTGTACCAAGTTTATTCAGGACGGACTACCTCACACAGTTGAATTCTGCCTACATAGTAGGTATTAAATTGCTTTTTTCCCTTGTCTTACCTCAACTACATCAATGTGCACAGCATGCTGAAAAATTTAGAGATCTGGTTTCAGAGCTAGCCCTCTGCATGAGCTTATAGTTTCCTAAAACTTAGTTAGTTACAGGACCTTTCACAAGAATGGGGCGCAGTTTCTTCTTGTAAAAAGTATCGGGTTATATTTCATTCATTCTAAGATTCCTTCTTTTTTGCCAGTTAGAAGGTTATAGCGTGGTAAAAGAGCCATTTTTATGACCTAAGAATCATTCTGTTATTTTTGAAAATTAGATTTATGATTACATATAGCATTTATGATTACATAACTTATGATTACAAATTTTTCAGTATGCTGTGCACATTCATGTAGTTGAGGTAAGACAAGGGAAAAAAGCAATTTAACACCTACTATGTAGGCAGAATTCAACTGTGTGAGGTGGTCCGTCCTGAACAAACTTTGTACAGTGCAGTTGGAATGTTGTACTAGTCATGTTACATTCCACGTACAATCGTGTTTCATTTGTCATAATGAGAGACAGGGCTGACAGAACAACTCTGTCAAGAGAAAAAGTACATACATAAGTTTAAATTAAACTGGAAGGGAAATAAGTTCTGATTTACTATTGGGATAGGCTACAACATGCCACCTTGGATTTATCAAGATAGTTAAGAACTTGAGCTTTAAAATGAAACAGATCTGAAGTGTTCAGGTCTCTGTCAGTCATTAACTGGGTATCACCAAAAGTTCTTTACCTTTTTGAGTCTCAATGTCATCATCTAAAATATGTGAATAACAGTACATATGAAATAAAATATATTTAGAGCCTACCATAATGCTTAGAGCATAATATAATCATGATGAATAAAATCTATAAGTATTATAATATTCTCTATAAGAAAGTAATCATTATTTATGTCTTGATTGATTTGGGCATTTTAATAATTATGGATAAATAATTATGAAAGAATTGTTCCAGCTTATTTCCATTGAGGAACTACAAACTATTATTCAAATTTCAAACCTCATATTCAAAATTTAATTTCCATACAAATGTAAGTTCTTGCAATTCACTATGACTAGGTTAATGCTGTTATCAAAATATAAATTTAGACCGTTGAATGTGTACTAGAAAGACCACAGTCAATACTAGCTCTGGCTGTGGGGCCTTGAATAAGATGCTATCTCCTCTTCATGTTCTTAATCAAATGAGGGATTAGTCTGAATACCTCCACAAGCTACTTCCTGCCTTTTTTCTATAGTTCTGTGATACCCAGTCTTTATATTTATTATTTAAGAAACAGCAATAATTTAACAAAATCTATAAACAGATATCTCTTAACAAAAGACACAATTTGAGACACAAGCATGGTCAAGTTGGGAGAACATGGCCCTGAAGATTGCTTTACTTTCCTCCTAAATATTAGTTTTTCAAACAAGAGGATTAGGTTACTGCTTCTAAAGTGCAACAGAAAGTATTTCTGGAGACTATCAGTAAGTTGGATTCTTGAATCGCTCCGTAAATATAGTCTACCCTAGACAAAGAATGCAATGATAAGGAAAACATTTATGAGAGTAGAGTTGGAAAGCGTTTCTTCCTTTAAAAGCAGCTAGTTTTTTTAAAGTATAGAATTAATAATAACCCCAAAGGAGATTTCCACAACTAAATCTGGCATTGTGATTCTGTCATGTCAGAAGGGATTGAAGAGAGCAACACCAAATGTGCTATGAAGAGTTTGAAAATATTTTCTTTAAAGAAGTGTGGACAATATTCTCTTAACCTGACCTAACCCCCGAGACGAGTAAAAGCAGAATGGCCTGTATTTTAAGGTAAAAATTTCCAGCAAAATAGACTGAGGTCACAGTTTTGCACTAGTTTGACTGACAAGGAAAATGGCTAAAAATATCTATAGTGAGGTGATAAAAATACGTGATGGTTAAGGTATGAAATGAACGCTAAAAAGAAATTGCTTATTGCTATTTAGTATTTGTACTTTATAGCATTTACCACCATGAATATAGTCTTCTATCCAGAACTATACACCGGGGTGCATATATTCTTTATCAAAAGGTGTTTCTGTTTCAAGATATCTTAGGGGTTGGGAAGATGAAAATAGATCTAGTAGTACAAGACAACATTATTCTCCATACCTTTCAGTAAGGGTTTTCAGTACACAGCTAAATTCATATACTAAAGAGAGTTAGAGAATTGGAATCTTTTCAGTAATTCTAAAAAGTGATGCAACTGGAAAATACCAAAAATAGATGAAGTTTACAACTAGTTTACCAGTTATTCTGGTTTTTTTTGAAAAAATTTTTCTCTATTAAATGTAATAAAATGTTAGCTATGATCTCTATTGTTTAATGTATAGTGAACATACTCTTAAAATTTTAGAAATAAACTGCTTCTCTGCCAATAACCACCTTGTAAAATAAAATGGATAATCATTCAAGTATTCATTGAGAACCTCTTTATAATCAGGTGAGTGAACAAGCACCTAAATATTCATTGAGAATCTCATTATAATCAGACACTCTACTAGGCCATGGGAAAGAATATTTTTTAAAACAGTTAACAAAATAAAGTGAAGGAAGGAAGGAAAGAGAAAAGAAAGGAACATAGGGGCTGGGGATTTAGTTCAGCGACACAGTGCCTGCCTGGCAAGTGCAAGGTCGTGAGTTCGATTCCCGGTACTGGAAAAAAAAAAAAAGAAAGAAAGGAACATAAAATACATACGAAACATAAAACTGGCATAACCATATGCACTATAAGAACTTCTCCTATTCAGATGCAGAGAGTACAAGGTAAAAAGAAAACTTTACAATTGAATGTCTGATGAACTGGTAATTATTTTCCTATTAACTGTTTTATTTTATCCTTGAATATATTGTCACTTATGCAGGATAAATGTTTCCCAATATATATGATGGAGAAAAATGAATTTTATAATGAGTTTAAATCCAAGAAAGTGTTTATATAGTGTTTATCTTGAAATTTTCTTTATTTGGTGAACATTGCTTCATATTGGGGCATGCAATACGAACAACTGAGAAAGAAAAACTAATGATTATGTAAAGAGTTTTATGTGCTGAATAGCACTAATGCACTTCTTAATGAGCCAAAAGTGCTAACGAAAAACAAATCCATTGTAACAGGAGGGGAAGAATAAATCAAGGTTGGAGTAGAAAAACTCCCTTTATTATTCTTTTTCTTAATAGTTATTAACAAGTTGGGGACACCATTGACTTATAGACAAGAAACTGTTTTGCATTCTCCTGTTAGAGTTGGTTATCTCTGAGGATTGTTTTTTATCCTCACCTTTATGAGACAGCTTGTTGGGTAGCAATCGTTGTTCCTTTGGTTTCCCTTCAGACAGAATTGTTTGAAAATATTTAGTTTGCCCCCCAAAAGCACCAAAACTGGCCACATTTATTACATCTATTATGCTATAAGTCCTCTCTGTACCCAAGGCCAACATTCACTCACTATATTTCTCTTTTCACTTCAAAATCTTCCTAAGCATATTGATAGGCATTTCTGTGACAAAATAAAGACACCATTAAAACAGTCAAATAGAACACCAGTATGAAGTTTTCATAAATTTAAATAAAAATACAATGGCATATAAAATTCTCAAGGAAAAGTCAGAGTCCACAGATTAAATAACATTTTCAAGTTAGAGTTCAAAATAAACCTCACCAGTCAAGGCACATTCCTTAAGTGAGTTAAAGGTGATTTTCCCCAATTTCTTATCCTACATAAATCTCATTTAAGAGGTTTCTTCATTATGCTTCCAAACAGATATTCATGTAGCAGTTTCACTACAGATGTTTCTTACTTGAATGAGTTTAATGTTTTTCAGGGAAGAATTTTTATTAATTTAGCACTAAAATTCCAATGTGATTTATCTTTTAGAAGAATTCAAAGAGACAACAAATTAAAGTAATGGAAGAAGGCAGATTATGATGCCAGTGTATCTAGAACTATAAAATTCAGAAACAGAAGTAATCCAAAGCATTTACTAATGGATCGAACAGGTCAGAAAAATAGGGATATTTAAAACTTTAACAACTCTCTAAGCTGACTAGAAGTGAAAGACAGAGCCCTCTACCCAACAAAGGTGTTCTTCTCAAAGGCATATTGAATATTCTCCATATGCCAGTCTATAAATCAAGCCTGAGTAAATATAAAAGCAATGAAATCAATAAAATGTGTGTTCTCTGACGATAATAAAATTAAATCAGATATAAATAGCAAAGTAATACGGTAAACCAACAAATATGGGCAAATTAAACATCATACTCCTAAATCACCAGTGAGATCAAGGATACATCACAGGGAAAATTAGAAAACTCTCTGAATACAAGGAAAACGAAATATAACAAAACTCATGGCTAAAGCACATCTATAAGTAATGTCTAGAGGGAAATTTATAACTACAGTGCCTATATACAATATGAAGAACAATCTCAATAATCTAAACTTCCACCTTAAAAAACTAGAAAAAATACAAGCAAATAAAAGCCAACAAAGCAGAGGGACGAAAACAGTAAGAATTAGAGTGGACATAAACGAAACTGAGAATAGATAAATAATTTAAAAATTAAAGAAACCAAAAGTTCATTCTTTGAAATGGTCAACAAAACTGACAACGCAATAGCTAAACTTATGAGTGAAAAAGACAGAAGATTGAAAGTATTTATGTCTGAAATTAAAGTGTGGGTAACGCTAGTGACCTTAAATACATAAAAAAGAATTTTAAAAAAGAATTTTATAGAAATATTGTGAATAACTGTATGCCACAAATCAAGTAATGGATGGAATGGAAAGATTTTAAGCCAATGATAGAAACTGACTCCAGGAAAAACAGAAAATCTGAGCAGACTCATAAAAGGTAAAGCGATTGAATTATTATTAATCCCTCACAAGGAAAACAGACAACCGGACACCAGTGATTCCTCTGCTGAATTGTGCCAAATATGGAGAATGAATCAAATATCAAGTCTTTCATCAATTTTTGCAAAGAAAAAGGTAGAGGGAGAATTTCTTGAATCAATCTTCTAGTGAAGTGTTATCCTGATATTAATAGCAAAATTTTCACAATAAAAGAAAACATCAAACTGTATCCTTAATGAATATATACATAAAAATCCTCAAAAATACTAGCAAACTGAATGTAACACATGAAAAAGATTGCACACTATCATCAAATATTATTCATGCCAAGAATGAAAGTTTGGTTTATCATCCAGGAAATAATTGATTTACTACACTATAACAATAGACAAAATGGGAAAAATACATAATTGTTTCAATATATACTGAATAAATAGTCCACGAAATTCAATACCATTTCACAATAAAACGTCTTAACAAATTAGTAACAGAAGAAACATCCTCAATTTGATAGAGACCATCTATATTCCACAGCTAATACCATGCTTAGGGGTGAAAGACTTGGTATTTCCTCACTAAAATCGGAAACAAGACCAAGATGTCCACTTCACTCTTGTGTTATAAATTCTAGCCAGGGGAATTAGGGAAGAAAACTGAAATGCATCCAGACTAAAAAAGTAAAACTATTTTTGACTGCATGATTGTGTATGTAGAAAACACTAAAGAATCCATTCAAAAACTCTTAAAACTAGCAAAGACATTCAACAAGATGAAGGATATAATACCAATATACAAGGAATCAGTCATAATCCTAAACACTAACGATAAACAATCTGAGAATATAGTTAAGAAAATAATTCAATTTGCAATAAGAGCAAAAGAAAATGCTCAGGAATAAATTTAACAACAGTACAAGATTTGGACGTGAAAAACTATAGAGCAATGTTGACAGAAAGGAAGGATTTAAATAACTGGTAATATATTCCATAATTAGGGACTGAATGGCTTAAGTTATTAAGATGGCAATACTTCCCAATTCATCTACCATCTCTTTCAAAATCCCAAATGGCTTTTTAATTCTTCTTTTAACTGATATTGACCAGTTGATAGTAAGTTTGTGCAGAAGTTTAAGAGACTTGGAAGACTCAAAATAATATTGATGAAGAACGCCACTCTGTGTTCAAAATCTGTTCAACGCCACAATGATTAAGAGAATATAGTACTAGTGGAAAGTTCAACATGATCATAGTGCTAGTGTAAAGTTCAACAGAATTTAGAGGTCACAAATAAACATTTATACTACAGGCAATTGATTTTTTTCAAGATTTCCATGACAATTCAACAAAGTAAGTATATTCTTTTCAATAAATGATGCGAGGACAACTGGATATTCACATGCAAAAGTTGGACACTTATGTCCCACCAGGCACACACATGCGACACACAAAATTGCTCAAAAATGAATCACAGACATAAATGTAACCTGATAATTGTAAAACCCTTACAAGAAGATATGACAGTAACTTTTTGTGACCCTGTGATAGGTAATGCATTTTTAAATATTAAATCAAAAGTATGAGAAACAAAATAAAAATAAATAAATTTGATATCAAAATGAAAAGCATTTGAGCTTCAAATATCACCAGGAAGAAAGTGAAAAGAGAACTGACACAATGAGAGAAAGAATGGATCAAGGACTTTAAACCTTATTTCTTTGCTAAAAACGTGTTTAAATATGATTTCCTTTAATCACGTCTCTCTCTCTCTCTCTTTCTCTCTCTCTCTCTCTCTCTCTCTCTCTCTCTCTCTTAGTTTTGCCTAGATGTATTATTACTATCAACTTTAATATAATTCTATAATGGTCAAAGGATAAACTCT
Source organism: Chinchilla lanigera (assembly GCF_000276665.1). Classification (NCBI taxonomy): domain Eukaryota; kingdom Metazoa; phylum Chordata; class Mammalia; order Rodentia; family Chinchillidae; genus Chinchilla; species Chinchilla lanigera. The sequence continues at coordinate 3,263,171 of NW_004955531.1, read as the reverse complement.
GTATGATGTCAATGCATCTGCCTTTGACATCAAGAGCATTTGATGCTCTTATGGCCCAGAAACCTGCAGTAGTTTCTATAGTGTTCTATAAATATAAATGAGATCAAAGTGCTTTACAGTACTGCTCTGAACTTCCACGATTTAGCTAATTTTCAATAGATATTTTATGATTTCTTGAGAACGGATGTTAAAATCTCCTTCTATGAATCTGGAAGTGACCTTTTATTCCCCTTAATCTTAATTTTTAGTTCTTTCATTTTGAAGCACTTAAAGGAGACATACACATTTATAATAGGATGTCTTCCTGATAAATTGACTGTTTTATCTTTATGAAATGTCTCTCCATATTTCTGTTAAAATCTTTATCTAAAAGTCTATTTTATCAAACATTAATGTTATAATTCTAGCCACTTTATGTTTATTCTTGACATAGTGTATCTTTCCCATTTACTTTCTTTTTTTCCTTGGTACAGGGAATAGAACTCAGGACCTTGCACTTGCCAGGCAGATGCTTGTGCCACTGAGATACATCTCCAGCCACCCATTTACTTTATGTATCTATTTCTTTATATTTAACGTACTTCTTTCAATGAGTCCTCCCAAGTTTGGAAAGTATTACTATCTTTTCCACTGAAGTTGTGTCTAAATTATGTGGATGTTTATATGTCAGATAATTTTGAAACATACCATGGCCATTGTGAATGTCATGTTGTAGACAATGGATTTTGTTATATTTCTCTGAAACGTAGTGATATATTTTTAAATTTTAATGTAATACAAGTTGATATTAATAAAAATATAGTGAAAAGTAAAATGAAATTTTATCACAAAGCAATTAGAGAATAACAAAGTTAATATACTGTGTATCAGTATATTAATGACCAAAGTGTTACTCAAAGTTCAAGTCATAAGTAAAAAAAGTCTCTCTCTTACAAAGTGGAAACAAAGAAAAGGAAAAAACTTTCTTTGCAATGAACTAAAGAAACTAGTTGTATAAATGTAACGAATTAGCATTTATGGTAATATACTTCTGAAACAACAGAATAGATAATTTGGAGAGTTAATTTAACTTCTCCCTATTTCCTGTACTATGGAGTACTAGTCTACCCTAAAGAAAGATAACTCAAGATGACTGTAGGCAAATGGAAGCAACTTCAGAACATAACATTAAGTGAAATAAGTCAGACAATAAGCTTCCGTATCACATAGCTTCCTTATGTGGGAAATCCAAAAGAAATCTATCTATCTATCTAACATCTATCTATCTATTGTTCGATCTATCATCTATTTCTTTTAATAGGTATTTAAAATACAGCCAAACTGCCAAGAACCATAACGTAAGGAGGAAATAGGTCAGATTTGAGTTAACTTCTTTTTTGCCTTACATTTATTTCTGTTAGTTATTTGCTGTTTGTCATACATCTGCATATTCATAGGAGTTTACACACAAAATTTAGGATCTGCCTTCTTTGGTTGTCTCCTTTCCAGGACTGACTGTTCATTCTCCTACAAGAATGCTTTCTAGTTTATACTCAGTTTTAGCTGCTCTATGCTGCTGTGATCAAATTTATCCTCAAATAAAGCTGTAAAAAATGGGAAATTTACTTTGTGCTGGTTACTTAGTCCAAGTTTTAACTCCTTTCTACAAAACTGTCTGTTTTGTGCTGTCTTCAGAGTTGCCATATATTTTGGTTGATCTGTTCATTTGTTTTTGTCTAACACTTATACCTCACATTTGTAGATCAAAATATTAGGCCTTGCCTCCTCCACAGTAGAAGCAGAAACCCCAAGTGAAGGCTTTAAGACAGATAATTAACTGTTTCCACAGAGACAGACCGCATTCACTTGGGATTGAGCAAAGGCCTAGACCTTAACAAAATGGACCCATCAGAAAATGTGTGTAAGAATTCAGAGTTGGACCAAATAACAGTGAAATGTCTATTTATGATCCAATCAGGTGTGCTAAAGCAATTAGACAGGTAAACAGAATTTGGAAAGGAGGTCTGAGTTGGCAGTATATTTGGGGGAATTAGTGTGTAGGATATATAGCATTTAAATCTATGATACTGGATGAAATTGTTAAGGGAGTAAGTGTAGGGCAAGAAGTCCAAATGTCTGAGTTCTAGAACTTGCGATACTTCAGAGTTTAGAGGTCAGGAAAATAAGGAAGACTAAGGAAAGAGGAATGACAATAGGGTAACTGGGCTTGCAGTGTGTGAGGAGAATCAAATAAATGTTTCAAGAAAATTGGATTACTAACAATGCTAAATGGTGCTAATGAATGAAAAAGATAAGGACCAGAAATTGATCATGAAACTGGAATCAGTTACATTACTCATGATCTTACAGTGCAGTTTGTAGGAAATAGTTAAAACTCTTCAGGGAATTCAAGAAAAATATTGGAGGGGTAAAACCAGCTAAAATATATAGAAGTATTTTTTGGACATTTGAGGTAAAGGACTGCAAAGAAATGTGCCAGCAATTGAACAAAGGTGAAGTCAAGGAAACATTATTTGTACGAGACACATCACAGAGTGTTCACTGGTTGACAAGGATAATCTAAGAAGGAAAACGAGGATGCAGTTATAACGCTTGGTATTTTCTCTAAAGTACTAGATACCAATTATTCTAGACTTTGTTGACTACTAAGCTCTTCATTACAGTGCAAAAGCAGCAACTGTAAATGAATGGACATGGCTGTGTTCCAGCAACTTTATTTTCTAACAGATGAAAGACAGGATTTGGGTTGCGGGCCATATCTTCCTTGCTTCTGATACAATACACAAAAAGGATCATATTGGAAATTAACCTACTAAGTAGACAAGCCTGGATCAGACCCGGTATAGAAGTATAGAGGCTACTGTCTGATAAAAAAGTAAAATGCATCCATTTGAATAGAAATTGTCTGAAATTTCAATTCTAGAAATTTTATCAGAAAATTGTCTGATAAAAAAGTAAAATAATGAACCCTAGTACAGGTAGAATGGGAGATCACAACTGACGAACTTTTGTTTCTCTTTTCTCAGATTAGGAAATGTTAAATCATCCCTCTGACTTTAATTATCCAATCCATCTCTCACAAACATTGTTAGCCCTGTCTATCTGTATCCCACCCCCTGCTACAATTAGCATAAGCATTTTACTGTAGAGGAAAGAGAGGCTAATGCAAATCAATGCCTAGCGGTTCTCACATAACCATAATTCTGCTCCTTATTCTTTAAATTACCTAAATGATAGACCACTATAGGAAATCAAGCTGTTGGAATTACTTTGAATATTTTATTGTTCCGAGAGATTCTAAATATTTGCAAATCTATTGTTTTTTACTTAAAATTGTTCTAAAAGTCCCCTTAACATTTCTTTTACCTAAGTCTATTTGTCATAATAAAAAGGCAAAAAAAAACCTGTCTCACAACTTCCCTACTTGCCATTTGTTTGTTTGTAATTTTTTGTCTAAATATGCTTAGTTTGCTAGAGAAATGTTGGTTTGCATTGTATAAAATGACTACATTTTAACATCACTAAGGGGTACAAAGCATTTTATTTTGGTGAAGGTGTACTTTTCTGGCAGTCAGCACTACATTACAGAAGGTGCTGTAAACCACAGAGATTGCCAAAGTAATAGCAGTGTTGATATAGATATTTGAGAAAGTCATGTTTTCTGAGAGACTGAATATATTGGCAAAAGCTTTGCAGCCTGCCCATCTTCCCCACTCCTCCAAATTTTGAAGTAATTGCAAATGTCAGCGGCCTGGCATCCACTGGGTTTGAGGCCATATTACTTCAGTCTTAGGAGTAAGAAGGCTTCAGTCACCTTATAAAACATTTTTAAAGTAGAAACAGTACAGACAGATTCAAAAAACAAATCAAAGGCAAGTATTTCTCAGTTCACACAGAATTTTCTGAAAAGAGTTTCTCACCTGCGTGCTGAGGTCTTAAAATAAGTTATTGTAGCCCTAATATTTTTCCCTCCACAAGGCACATTGCTTCATAATTCTTAGAGAAAATAACACATTTAAGGAGAAATGGGAGTAAAAAGTACTTGATACTACATCTACTCTTGATATATTAGGTGAAATTTGGAAAATTAAATAAGACACCAGGGCACTTTGATGAATGTTTAAGAGAACAATATCAGGAGTTTAGGAAAGTTACTGAATATCTCAAGATCTCTGTTTTATTCCTGTAGAATAGAAATACCCGTATTAGTAACATCCACTTCACAAGGTTAATACAAGTATTGTTTAAATTCCAGTGTCTGGAATAATGTGTGAGGTAAGTAAATACTACGTGAGGAGAGCATATTGATGCAAAAGAAAATGACCCAGGAAGAGCTGGGTGTCATCACGGCGTCAAGGCATGACATAACACAAAGTAAGAGTACAGGAAACTTGTACTTGTGCCCCCAGGTCATTGTGCCTCAATTACCTTAGCTACAAATATGTCCAGATTTTCTCTGATGCATAACGTTAGATTAAGAAATCTTATTGTACAACGAATATAAATAATTTTGCATTTCTTTCTCAGATCTTTTATCATTATTGTTCTACAATACTTGAACCACACATTGCACAGCCTTAAACTTAAGTTTGTTTTTCTTCTTCATTGGTATCAGATAAATTGAAATGTCAGATTCAGTTTCTTTATTATGTTTATTAAGAATTATCACACTGTACCCCGTAAGTGTACAAGTAAAATATGAATTAACCTGAAATCTAAAAAAGAAATCAGATTAGACTTACATTGAAAGAATTTATTTGATCCTATTAGGAAGCTGAACCATCAGAGAGGTCCATTAACTCTTTCAGGATGCTGTGGAATCAGTAGGGAACCATCTAATTGCTACTGGCACAGGTGAGTGACACAGGTACCAAATTATGCATGGTAGCAGGAATTTCCTAAAAGACCTGAGATTTCTTAGTGCTGAAAAGCTTTAATGTGCCTTTAGTGCCTAAGTCATTAACAGAGAATGATTCAGGCACAGGGACAACCTAACTCAAATTGAAAATTGTGAAATAATTATAAAAAATAGTGCATCTAACAAAAGGTCTTGAATAGTAGTGTCAGATAGAGAGACATTTTGCCATACAGTGAGACAATAACCAGAAATAAATCAAAAGCCTTTTACTTATATGTTTACATCTACCTTATATTTTTACAAAATGTTCACCTTTTAAAGTTTAAAATGCCACAGTATCTATCTACATCACTGACTTTCCAAGCCTTACCATCTACTCCTTTGCTAAATATGTCATTCAATTTTAAGAACAGAGAAAACTAAAGCTAGATGTGTTTCTAAAGCTATGGAATTTAACATACCAACCATTTTATTTTACTTTAGAATCACACTTATTATTAGAATACTTCAAATGAAAATTTTAAATATATGTTTACTTTATTACAACTTTTTGAGACTACTTATGTTCTCCTTTTGGTCCTTAGAAATACAGTATTTGTTAAATTATATAAGCACAGGATACTAATCATGTATGTTTCCAATTGCATTTTCAATTTCAACATGTCCCTAAGTCCATAGTACTGAACTCAACTGAATTTTTATTATTTACTAATTTATTTATTAGAAAAAATCTGTTTTAATCTCATGAACAGTATATAATTAACACCCTTTTTTTAGAAATTGAGGAATAATTTAAATACACTAAAATCAACATACATTAATCATGCAGTTTGATGAGCTTGATGAGTTTTGTATGTATATTTATGGAACCAACCCCACAAAAAAAGAAAGATGTATTAAATCCATTAGTACTCTGCAATTTCCTTGTCTTACAGTCTATCTTAGGCAAACAATGATCAGCTTCCTGGCACTATGGTTTTGCCTTTCGTAGAATTTTATACAGATGGGTCATACACTACACCGTCTTTCATGTTTCACTCTCTAACATGTTTTTGTGATTTATACACATTATTGTGTGTATCAATATTTCACTCGTTTTTATTACTGAGCAGTATTCAGTAGTATGAATATAACAAAATTTGTTGGTCCTGTCATCATTAAATAATGCTACTTTATAATTTATAATAAATCTGTGATGCTTAATTTTATGTGTCAATTTGACTGAGTTATGAGGTACCCAGATACTCTGCAGACATTAGCCTCCTGAGTGGATCTGTGAGGGCATTTCTGGATGAGACTAACATTTGCATTGGTAGCCTGCGTACAGCAGATTGCCGTCAGTGATGTGGGCGTCTCTCATCCAATTAGTTGAAGCCCTGCATAGAACAAAAGCATAAGCCTGATAATTACAGGGAACTCTGCGCCTGCCTAGCTGCTTGAGCTGTAAAGTTGGTCTTTTCTGCCTTTCAGACTGGGACTGAAAGATCCCCTATTCTTGGAACTTGAGCCTGCTCTCATTTGCACTGGAACTTATACTTTGAGCTTGACTAGTTTGCAGGCCTTCAGACTTAATGTGGAATTTAACCACTGGCTCTTCTGCATCTCCACCTTGCCAATTATAGACTTCAGTACTTTCTACTTTTTATAATCACATGAGACAATTCCCAGTTATACCTATGTGTGTGTATGTTATATAGACACAAAACACACTTGTGCATATACACAGAACCTATTGGTTCTGTTTTACTGGAGAATTTGGCTAATACAAAATATTTCTGTGGACTTTTTTCTTTAGTTTTTCTCAGGAACATACCTAGGAATGGGACTATTGGGTAATGACAATGTATATTTACAAATGACATTTTTTTTCCAAATTTAATTAATTAATTAATTAATTTATTTTTGGTACTGGGAATTTTTTAAAAGTTATTTTAAGAATAA
>NW_004955531.1:3248269-3256272 GCF_000276665.1 Chinchilla lanigera | reverse complement strand
AAGGAAAACACATTAACAAACAGACATCCATTTACCAAACAGCTTAAGAACAATAGACGCAATACAGAGTTACAGACAAAGTGGTAGGAAATTAACAATAGTTGTTGTATTATGTATTGGTATCTTCAAAGTGGTTTCTCAAAAAACAGAGACATGCAAGATTGATCAAATAATTAATCATTAACTGTTCCTTTCAGTAAAGCAATAGAAGTCAGTAGTACAAGTATGTTAGCTATCCTGTATATAAATACATACATAATTTCCTCTTCTTTCTTTTCTCTTTTCCCTCATCCCAGTTGCTCTTTTGAGCATTTTCCTTTCATTTCACAATATCTGTCATACTTTCTAATTTTTATTCACTCTTTCAGGTTCTTACACTAGTGAGACAATATGTTGCTTACACATAGAGGGCTGGTTTATTTCAGTTATGACTACGGTCTCTAGTTGTCACCATTTATGTATAAAAGCCTCGAGTTTATCTATCTTTATAGCTGAGTAATATTCCGTTATACAAAAGTGCCACATTTTTTTTATCCATTCCTCAGTGGATGGACATTTGGGTTGCTTCCACAATTTAGCAATTACACATTGCGCTGCTATAAACATGGGTGCACCTATGTCATTATGATATGATGTTTTCAGCTCTTCTGAGAAAATACCCAGAAGGGGAATGGCTGGGTTGAATGGGACCTCTAGATTTAGTTTGCTGAGGAATCTCCAAACTGATTTCTACAGATGATATTTAATTGAAAAAGTTTTCATGAAAGGCAGTTGCTTCACAACCTTTTTAGCATTTAGTGTTTTTGGTTTTATGGTAGGTGTGTCCTTGTCATTTAAATTTGAATTACACTGACACCTAGTGCTACTAGCCATATTGAGTAACTCATTTTTTTTTTTTTTTACTTTTTAACTGTCATTGTTCATTACTGTTTGGGGCTACACTCTCACAATTTCCACAGCATCTTAAAGAGACAATGTGTCTATGTACAGTGAAAAAACAAAATGGCTTGCAGCATCAGAAATAAGAGGAACAATTTAATTTTACAATGCTAAGGTGATTCTGTGGTAGATACAGCTATTTTTCTACACCTTGAACAACTCACATGTAAATTTCAGCATTATGTATGTGACAATACAGAAAAATCTTTAGAAGTATGAAATACAGCATCCTGAAAATGTTTGGTTTCTACTATAAAAGGCAGCAAGAAAATGTTCACATTTTTAGAAAATCTGTACCAACCAAAAGGGTTTATGGGACGATCACTCTACCTTGAGGATAAGAACCTTCTAGAAATGTGGAATAACCACAAACAGTTTATAAATCCAATATCTATGTGTTTTACAGCCCTAGAACCCAAGCAACTGATTTAAAGAACTCAATATCACCAATAGGAATCATTCTTACACGCCTTGACAGTTAGTGAATTCTCAATATCTCTTTGAATATTTCTCTATGATGTACAGTCAACTTGCAGCTTCAAAGTCATTCATTTTTTTAGCAAAAGAAGCAATGCCATTTAGCAGCAATTATAGCACCTTGAAAGAAGACTTAAAAATAAATAAACTATCCAATTAGCAAAGCCATTTAAAACACTTGCTTAAGAACAAGCTGCTGAAACTTAAGAACTGAAATAGGACATCTATACAACAATCAACTTTTCATTCATAACTGGCCACAATTTTGTTAAAGAAAGTACATGTTGAAATACAAAACAAAATATGTATCAGGAGAGTATTTGTTGAAATAATTTAGCAAATAATCTCTTCAAATCTTTTGCTCATTTAAAATTTTGTTCATTTACTTAATATTCAGTTAATGTCATATTTTATGATGACAAGGCCATAACCTTGGATGGTAAAACCTTGGATCTGAACAACTACTTCTGCAAATGTTCTGCAAGATAAGCATAAATTTCTGATAAATTTTCACTTGATAAATGAGTGATGTCTTGCAATGCAAGTAACACATGACACAATGTCACATGATAACATTTAAACCAATCCCAACAGCAAGAAGTTATGGAAGAGATGTCTTTGGAGAAGGAGAAAGAGCAAAAGGCAGAAGAATCTCTCACTTCAACTGAGATTAGAAAGATGTGTAAAATGTGAGAAACAGTACAAAATTTTGTAGAAAAGCACCAACCAAATAAGGCTGTGTCAGTGCGAGCAATGAATCTGTTTGACAGCATTGCAACATCACATTTCTGTGAAATCCTCAAAAGGAAGTAAAAATAATTGTCATTGGATAGGTTTCTTATTGCACTGGAAAAAAAGAAAAAGATCCATTAAGCCAATAGATAGCAGTGATTCCCTTAGTGATAGTCAAATTCATCGTACGCAATAACCTTCCTCTCTCTCTTGGCTGCCTCACTCACACCAGCCACAAAAGTTTACAAAGGTAAGTGCAGGTTGATTTGTTTATTTTTCTTTATATTTTGTATTTTCCTCATTATTTTCTATTATGCTACAGTATTATTATCATTTTACATGAATATTTGGGGGTTGTGGGATGAATCATCTGAGATTCCATTATTTCTTATGGAAAAATTCACATTGATACACGAATGCTTTGGAGTATAAGCATATTTCCAGAATGAATTATGCTCAGTAACAAAGGATTGGTTGTGATTTGCAAGTACTTTCTCCAATTGCATGGCTAATAATTTTATTTTCTTAACAAGATCTATCAAAGTGCAGGAGTTTAATTTATATTTTTTCTTTTATTGATCATTTTTCTGGTGTTATTTAACAAAAATGTCAAAGCCAATGTGGCAAAGGTTTTGCTCTCTATGTTCTTCAGGATGTTTTCTCTTTATCTTACATTTAAGGCTATAATTCATTTTCATCTAAATTTTGTGTATGATGTTAAGCATTAAAGTCAATTTTTACCATACAGATATTCAATTGTTGCTTCGATATTTTTGAAAAGATTATCTTTTCCCCGTTAGATTACCTTAACACTTAAGTCAAAAACCACTTCACCATATATCTATGGGAATATTTCTGAACTCTTAGTTTTGTTTTATTGATTTGTATGTCTTATAGAAATACCACAATCTAGTAATTATTTAACCACTACAGTGAGTTTTGAAGCAAGTAATATAAGTTCCCCAAGGCTTCTATCCTTTTTCAAAGGCACCTTGACTATTGTAAGTTGTTCATATTTTCCCATACAAGAAAACATGCGAGCAACATTTTATATGTCTATGTTCCACTTTGTGATAATTTGGTGTTCAAAATTTGCATAATTAATCATTTATTAAATGTATTTATAAATACTTTGACATTATTAAAATTTGGTTTTTCATATTTTATTTTTCAAATATTATCATTTCATAGAAATGTAATTCATTTTTATATACTGCTCTGTAAACTTCAACTTTGCTAAATGTGATTATTAAATGTAATACTCTTGTAATTTAAGGACTTTCTATATACTCAATCAGATCACCTGCAAAGATAATTTTACTTCTTTAATTTCAAATAAAATTATGTTTCTTACATTTACTCATCCGTTTATTCAATTATATCTTTTTGCACTGTATAGTATTTCCAATATAGTATTGAGTATAATGATGGCAAAAATTTTAACGGAAGGGATGCACATCCCTCATCCAAAGATAAGAAGTGTTCGAAAGTCTGAAACTTATTGACATAATAACACAGGCAGATAATTCCATACTTTGAAACTTTATTTTATGCAAAATTATTTAAATTAGTCTGTCAGATTACCTTTAGACTATATGTATATGCAAATGAATTTCTTATTTAAACATAAGTCCTATCCTCAAGTCTTTATCTATAGACAAATATTTTAAAAAACTGAAAATATTCAAAATCTAAAACACTGATCATGCACAGCATATACTACAGGGATATTCAATTTGTAATGGGAAGGGGAATCTTGCATGATACCACTACACCAGCAGCACTCTTTCAGTCTATAATAATAGAAAACAAAGGAAATGTGCTATGAAAAGGAAAAGAAAGTTAAAAATTCATTAATTTAAAAAATTCACACATTAAACAATTGTTCAAACAAGTTTCTGATAATTACAGTCTTAAAAAGACTAAGGAAATTATATAAATCTATGAATTTCCTGATAATTACTAGAACACAGATTGTTTTACAAGTTTTACACACAGAAGTAACTGCAAAACACTACATATACTTAACATAAATCCAAATGGATATAACTAATTTTTTTTTTTTAAGTTTAGGATTGAGACTCAAACCATCTTCATAAAGGTAGAAATGAATTGATGGAAGAAGTAAATTAAACAATAAGAAAATATTTGTAAAATTTTAAAGAATGAGGCTGTTTTTAAAAAGCAATAAAAATACAGCTCAGTGGTAGGGTGGTTGCAGAGCATGTGCAAGTTCCTGGGTTCAAACCCAAGCACAGAGCAAGCAAACAAACAAACAAACAAAATTAGTTCTCTATTTTATTAAGTTTATTGCTGCATTTTAAATATATATAATGATCAGTTTCACCATAGGTACTTTGTACCTGTACGTGACATCTCAATTCTTTGTTCCCCAATCCCTTCCTCTCCCTTCAAACCCTGTTCCATTCCTGATTTACAAAAGCTTTGTTTCATTTTTTCTTTCTTTTCTCAGGTTTTTCTTTTCCCTTCCTCCTTCTCCCTCCCTCCCCTCCTTAGTTCCCCTACCAATTTGAACATTTTCTTCCTCTGTTACAGAATCTATTATACATTTTGGTCCTTATTTATATTTTTGATTACTCATACCAGAGAAAGTGATATTTAGACATGTGTGTCTGATTTATTTCACTTAAGAGTATGGTCTCAAGGTGCATGAATTTACCTATAAATGTCTCAAGTTTATCCTTCTGTACGGCTGAGTTGTATTCCATTGTACAAAAAAAAAATAATCTTTTTTTTTGATTCATCTATTGATGGGCATTTGGGCTGTTTCCAAGATTTAGCTATTACAAACTGTGCTTCTATAAATACGGTGCACATACATCACTGTAGTATGATGTTTCTAATTCTTTCAGGAAAATACGAAGGAGAATAACTGGGTCAAATGGAATTCTCAGTTTTAGTTTTTTGAGGAATCTCCACACTGATTTCCCAAGTCGTTGCACAAGTCTACATTCCCACGAACAGTGAAAAAGGATTCCTTTTCCTCATGGCTTGGCCAGCATTTGTTATTGGTTGATTTCTTGCTGACAGCCATTCTTTGTGGATTGAGATGGACTGTCAGTTTTGTTTTAATTTGCATTGTTTGAATTACTAGTGATGTTGAACTTTTTTATATATTTATTTGCCATTTCTTCGTCTTCATCTGAGAAGTGTCTATTCATTTCAGATGCCCATTTTTGGATTAAGCCTTTAAATTTAGAGGGTCTGATTTTTCTTGGTTTTTTACATGTTCTATATCTTAGTCCTTTGTCTGAGAAGCAGCTGATAAATTTTTTTCCCCTCTCTGTAGGCTGTCTTTCCACTTGATGATTTCTCTTGCTGTGCAAAAGCTTCTTAGTAAGATGAGATCCCAGTTGTTGATTCTATGTAGTATTTCCTTTGCAGTCTGGGTTTCGTTCACAGTCTTTGCCTACACCTATGCTTTTAAGAGTTCTACTTATTCTATATTTCAGCAAATTCAGTGCTTCTGCTTTGATATTTAGATCTTTGATCCATTTGGATTTTAGTTTAGTGTATGGTGAGAGACATGTGTCTAGTTTTAATCTTTGACTTGTGGAGAGCCAGTTTCTCCAGCACCATTTATTAAAGAGGCTATCTTTCTTCCACTGAGGGTGTTTGGCCCCTTTGTCAAAGATAAGGTGGCTGGGTGTGTTTGGAGTTGTTTCCACACCTTCTCATCTGTTCCATTGATCCTTGGGTCTGCTTTTTTTTTTCACCACCATACTGTTTTCATCACAGCAGTTCTGTAGTATGATTTAAAGTCACAGACTGTGGTGCCCCTTGCTTTGCCTTTGTTGCTCAGAATTCCTTTTGCTATTCTATGTCTCTTCTTGCTGCAAATGAATTTTAGGATTAGCATCAGGTAAAATTACCTCTGAAACAAAAAGAAAACTCTAAATATATTAAGTAAAAAATAAAATGGGCTTGCTTGGGACAGTGGCACACACATGTAATCCTAGCACTTGACAGACTGAGGTAGGAAGATCACAAGTTTGATTTTCACCTGTGCAATGTAGTGAGATCCTCTATCAAACTAAAATTTAAGAATTGTGACTTTAGCTGAGCGAAATGCCCTGGGTTCAATTATCTGTACCACAAATCATGATCATCATCATCATCATCGATCATCAAATTTGCAAAGGAGATCTTAAAAGTTTGTCACAGGGGCTAGGGATATAGCTCAGTGGCATAAGGACCTACCTGGAAAGTGTAAGGTCGAGTTCATTTCCGGCACCAAAAAAAAAAAAAAAATTTGGCACAAACTATTCTATGTAGTCCTATGCAAAAACATCTAAATAAACACAATAACTTTCTGGAAAACTCTGCAAGCAATGTTATCGGAAGAGATAGGTAAAACAGTATTCTTGGTGAGAAGATATTTATAAATAAAATAATATTTTTCTTCCTGCAACTGACAACAAGCTCAAACGGTTTCACATGAAATGCTACCAAAAGAACAGATCATTCAGATGATAATTTCCCCATTCAAGAGTACATAAAGAGCAAGAATACATTAAAATTATTTTCATGAAGTGTGAATGATATTTTATCCATGACCTAAAAATATTCAGGAAAAGGAAAACTACAGAACATCCTCATTTAGTTCTCATTGATGCATCTCCTTGATGCCATTGAATGCAATTCCACATGACTGATCTCCAAAAGGATTGAAAAGATATTCTGAGTGGACTCAAACTTCTGTTTACTTAAAACAAAGCAAAATACCACAAACTGGGTAAAAACAGACTAATTACTTCATTAACATTATATATAATACGTATATAAAGACACACCACAAACCTCAAAACATTACTGGTGGTCCAAGTTAAAACAGAAAAAGAACAAAATACTAAAACCCCTGCTATGTAAGATTGTACAAGATGCATTAACCAGTGTGATTAACCAGAGGAAAGAAATTAGAGATATACTAATTCAAAACTAAGAGGCAAAGTTATGTTACCAGACAATAAGAAACTGTATCAGTTATCCCAAGAGAAAAATCCAAAAAGCTACTAGAAACAAGAAGTTATTGAGATATAAAGTTAGTATCAAGAAGTCAATGGAGATTTGCACAAACAAAATCCATTAAAATCAAATTAAAAATACTTTCTTCATTTACAATAGCAACAGAAACACAAAATATATCTAGAAAACAACCCTGAAATAAGCCTATATGTATTCTGAAATTCTAAATAAAGTGAAACAAATGAAGAATATACTATGTTTTAGCTCTGATGGTCCCGCAATATAAAAATGAAATCTCATAAATGAAATTACTCTTTAAGTATGTGCTTTCTAACAAAAAGCCACAATCCAATGAAGCCACATTTCACAAGTGAAATGTTCATTTCCTCCCTTTGTAACTTATGAATTATAAATTTTATAAATAACAAATTAATGTACTCTCAAATACTACCTCGTGTGTTATTATACTCGTTTTGTTTTCTAAAATTAAAAAGATACATAGTTGAAAGTTCACACTGGAAATGTAGTAGGTGAAAATTGGTAGAAAAATGCTGGAAGAGAAAATAAATGAAGAGATACTAGTTCTATATGAAATTAAAACATCACATGTTAATAATTAAAATTACATTGTACTGTATTTGTATAGAAAGGCAACAAAGTAGAATGAGATGTTTAGAAATACAATAAAATATGGAATTTTATATATGACAAAACTTGCATATCTAAAATGTGTGGGTAAATTAAATTTAAAAATAAGTCTTATCTGGAGCACTGGAACACATTTACATGGAAAAATTATAATGTTTACATATATTTGTCACGATACACACAAAGATAATTTGTTTTTTTTTTTTTTTTTTTTGGTTTTT
>NW_004955531.1:3228343-3248169 GCF_000276665.1 Chinchilla lanigera | reverse complement strand
GAGCTAAATCCCCAGCCCCCACACAAAGATAATTTGAATTGGATTCAATATTTAAACTTTAAAACGAAAATCTCACAAGCAGTAGAAGTAAATATGGATGAATTTTCACATTTTCTATTTAGGTAGTACATTCTAACAGAAAGAAAAAACCTACAAAGGTTAAATTAAAAAATTTTATCTCACAAATGTGTGAATATTTGAAATTACTATTTAAGTATGTGCTTTCTAACAAAAAGCCACAATCCAAAAGGCTTGAAATGAAAGGCAGGATAAATGTTGATAAATTGTTTTAGTATTCTTCTAAATTATTTTGAAATCAAATAATAAGCAAAGTAAAATAGAGCAATTAAATAGTTTAGAGTTCAAATCACAAATCACTAACCACCTAATGTGTAAAAAGTCAAGAGCCACATGATCTCACTGTTATGTAGAATTTGAAAATGTTGATCATAGAGGTTCAGAGGAAAAGAGCCATTTCCAGAAAGTGGGCGAGGCAGGGAAGATGCAGGCCTTGGGAAAAGGTGTTCAGTGTGTACTAAAGTAATAGCAGCAAGAAGCATTGCTCTTGCACAGTAGAGTGAATTTGATAACATTAATGAACTGTACATTTCAAAAAGTTAGAAGAAAGGATTTTGAACTTTCACCATAAACGAGTACATAGGTATGTTTTACTTTACACAACATATAAATATATTGAAACATTACACCACTCCATCTAAATAAATGGAGTTTTTATGTCTTTATATGTCAGGTTAAATTGAATAAAACATTGAAAATCATAAAATAAAATGCTTAAACATCAGTAAAACTGGCAATATAACGGAAAACTAGGGGAATATGAACTGGCAATCCTTTAAAAAATAGATAAAAATAGTATTTTAGAATACAAAATGGTTTTCAGATTTTTTCTTATAATTTACAAATTTCAAAAGCACACATTACTATGGGCATGAATCTTCTTAGCTGTAAGATTCCAAATGAATCATGAATCAAAACACGATTCTTGGGGATGTGGGAAAACAACGTTCTCAGACATTGCTGGTAAGAATGAAAAATAACGCAACTAATAACAAGGAAAATCTGACATTATTTACCAAAACATGCATGCACTTGCCCTTTGATCCCAAATCCCTGAATACGTATCCTACAAAAATGCACATGCATTCTAAATAATATGTGAGAAAGGTTACTCACTGAGGCATTGCAATACTAAACAATGTGAAACAAACCATGTGTATATCAATGAAGAATTGATTAACTCAAGCTAAATCTTAACAATGGAATGTTATACATCTACAATAATGAGTACAACCTTTATGCATTAAGATAAAGTGATCTTCAGTGGCATTTTAAAGTAAAAAAACAAGCCACAATATTTTGTGCAGTCACTCTTTTCAAAGAAACGGAACTAGTGAGTATATTTTCATATTTGCATGCATTTGCATAAAACACTGGAAGGATACGGAAAATCTAATAAAAATGTTTATCGATACACAGTAGAATGGAATGCATTATAAGACGGGATTCTAACAAGACTTCCAAATATGTACTTGATATGCTATTAATTCATATAAATATATTCCACATTCAAAAATTTTAATGCTAAAAATAATCAATAGGATTATGGCCCTGTTTTTCACTTTTGAAATACAATTTAAAATAATAGCTTTGGGCCTGGGGATTTAGCTCAGCAGCACAGCGCCTGCCTGGCAAGCGCGAGGTTGTGAGTTCAATTCCTGGTACTGGAAAATAAATAAATAAATAATAATAATAATAATAGTTTAAATTTATTTTCCTGCTTGTTTTTATATCATATAGTTACATATGGAGAAATATAAAATTGTAATGGGTGAATTTGACATATGGTGTTTTACATATTTCCCAAGTACAAATCCATAGTGTTTCATTAACAATTACCTTTACCTTTTGTAGGAAATAAGAGTCCTTTGGTTATTTCACATATTATTGGAACCTGGGATAAACTACAGGGAAACTGAGTTTGCAACACTTTGGAACACAGGAACTGCTTACTTTCTCCATAGAAATAAAAGGAAAAGAATACCTTTTTTACTGCAGTAGTAATTACAGTATAATCCAATTGGCTTGCCTATCTCTTATTTTTAAAAAATATATTAGGTTCATAAGGCAACAAAAAACTGGTTATAAAACCCCATTTTGTCCATTAATTTTTAAACACAAAAGATGTAATTACATTTAGTTCTGCACTGCTTGGAGAACTGACTCTCTAAATAACAGAACTATGTTCAAATTTATGGACAACTTGATAGACTTGCCTGATTTTAAACTAAATATAGTCAATTTGCTTGCATGTACTAGGTACATTTTTATCTTAAATATATATTTCTCACATATGCTTTAAAATATAAGGAAAATAGAAGGAATTAACTCTAATTTTATTACACTGTTTCTGATAACAGCGATTAAATATATTTAATTCTAAGTAATTATTAAGGAAAAAATGTTAATATTATTAGAGGTTGCATGTCAAATACCGCATTCAGATGCCATGTTTGAAATTCTGCATTTATAAATTCTTTTGCTAAACAATATACATGATTATTAATTGTAGCTCAGGCTAACTGCAGGACAGAAAAACTCCATCCACTAGAGCAAACTGTACGCACTAATTCAGAATCATTAGGTGACTGTTTTACAGCCTTCTAGGAATCTTCCCCAGCAATAGTACATTAGTAATACGTAGGCAAATACAATCAAATGCTAATCTCATTTCCAAAAGATATGCAAACTGTCTAAGGGTTACATTTCTTCACAAAAGTACTTCAGATGCTATTTATGTACTAAGACAGAGGCTCAGATCAGCAATCCCCAAATGGAGGCTGCGCCGAGAGTTAATAGTGCCTGGAATTGCAGAGTTTTGTTTTTCTTCATCCTAAAAGAAATTTATCTCTCTCAATTATAAGTAAAAAATTTGGCCTGCTGAATACAAACATGGAGATTTTAACATGGTAATACATTTATATTTTAACTCTTTATTTTCACATTTTATATTTTATAAATGTCTAGGTAAATCCAATATATACATGATTAGAAATTGTAAAAATTATACACTATTTTATTTTTTATTTATTTTTTTGAGGAGATTGGGAGAGTTTTATTGGAAATAATAATAGGAAGAACATCTGGATTTCCAGTAGGGATCCTGATTGGGTGGCCATTGAGGCTCTTTGTCACTGATATTTTATACTACAACAAAGTCACAATGTGGGTGCAATGCGGATCAAATTATAATCAACCTATAGGATTACAAGTACAATAGTGTAGCTAATACTGATCCAACAGGAAATAAAAGGCACACATTCAAACATCATTAACTTTAGCTTATCTATGATTTCTTTTTTTACTTTAAAGATAAAGAACAAAAACACATTAGCAAACAGACATAAACAAAACACTCAAACAATAAAAGCAGTACAGAATTTCAGACAAGATGATATACACTATTTTAAATACAAATGAAAATACAGAGAATTGTATTATATATAGAAAAACGGAACTTGTAAATTAAAATTATTATTAGTGAACGAAATTATACTTGAAATAAATGTATAAATTTTTCAGAGCAACACAAAATATCATGAACTTGTTCAAGACAGTAAATCAGTTACCAACCTTTTAAGTGTAAATCTATAAGAAAATATATGAAATAAATCTATATAAATAAATATACATCAAAACTTGTGTTAAAAATAAAATACTATAAGTACAATGTCATTTCAAATTTATTTTCCACCAATAATATGGCTACCTTTGAAAAGAATAAGCTGAATGACTTAGCAGTAGCTTATTTTAATGGTTTTGTATTACCTTAGTCAAAATAGCTCTGTTCTCTACTTGAGCAACCTACTCAATCTAACACAAACTTGGTAACATATCACAAGACCAAAGCAACAGACATGTTTCAGTGTCCCTGAGGATATCCCTCTGCACTACTCTCCCCAGTAATAAATTTGCTTGGGACAGCTAAGAGATGCTTCTTCCTCTTAGTTTTCAAAACTTTTTACTCTTAGCTGAGTGTGAAGATTGATACCTATAATCCCAACACTTGAGGTAACTAAGGCAGGAAGTAGGCTGAGTTAGGAGGATTGCAAATTTAAGCCCAGACTGAATGACTTGGCAAGACTCTGTCTCAAAACAAAAAGAATTTAAAAGGTCTGAGGAAAAACTTAAATTCAGCATATTACATAGATAAATGCATGTCCATATTTGTAGCACAACAATTTACAATAACTAATTGTGCAAGTGGATTCTATGCCCATCAGCGGGAGAACAGATAAAGAAAATGAGATATATACACGATGGAGTACAATAAGCCATAAAGAAGGATAAATTTTTAAAAAAGGATAAATTTTAGTCATTCGTAGGAAAATGGATGGATCTTGACACTGTAATGTTAAGTGACATAAATTAAACATAGAAGGATAAATAGTGCATGGTTTCTCTTACACGAGAAACCTAAAATAGAAATAATATAAAGAGTAAAATTAAAAGATGGCGGAAAAAGGCAGGCAAACTCTGTGGAGATGGGAAGATCTGTGGAAGGGTTGGAGAGAAGAGGGCAGGGAGGAAGTAGAAGTAGAAGTGACTTAGATGCAACATGTACCAGTTCCCAAAGATGAATACAACTATTAGGTATTCTAAAGATATATAACAATAAAAAAAAACAATATTAGCAATTTTATCCTCTTTTCACCTCTTGGTAACTTTATTATACTTTTTTCTGTATAAATTTTTTCTAATTAGCTCTATTCAAACTAATGTATCATCATGTTCACTGATCAATGTACCGGTGATTTCCCTACTTTAAGCTTGGTGTTTCACTTGCATCTCTTGAGGAAAATGTCCAGTTGAATACAATTCAACAATATCTGACCATAAGAAGAGCAATGAGGGTATTTATGTTAAATATTATAATGTGTATTATGATATCCATTACTGATATTATACTATAATGGAATTAGTAGAATTGCACTATTGGTGAAAGCATACAATATTTACCTTTTGGTGCCTGCCTTATTTTTACATAGCATAATGTCTTTATCTATGCTGTAACATGTAAAAAATAGCATTTTTAAACTTGAATAATTTTTCATTGTGTGTAAGCTTGTGTATGACTATGTATGACATATTGTATTTATTTTTTTACCTGCTAGTAAGTATTTGGTTTTGCTTGTATCTTTTCAGTATTTTCAATAATGCTACTATGTGACAAGCTTTGTTGTGAAAATATCAGCCTGAGTTCCTTCTTTTCATTCTTTGCATAAGTACCTATAGTTACATTGTTGTATTATATAATTTCATGTTGAACTTTTTGGGGGAATTGCTAGAATGTTTTCTGTACTGGATGTAATATTTTACATTTTTTCCATCAATGAATCTGTAGGTTTCTTTGGGTAGTACTATCTTAATATTATTAAGTTTTCCAATCCATAAATATAAAACTTCTTGTCATTTATTTATTCTGAAATTTATTTCAGAAGTATTCGTAAGTTATTCAGTGGTCAGGCCTTTCATCTCCTGCTTACATCTGTCCCTAAACATGTTATTTTAATATTCTGGTAAATTTGTATTAACTTTTAAACTTTTCACTGACAATATATGTAACTTCAGCTGATTTTGTGGTATTCAATTATTATTTTTATCTTTAAAATTTTGACCAGCAACTCATTCAGAATAAATATATACATTTCAATGGAAAAAAAAAAAAAGAATGAGAGGGATGGCTCAATATGAAGACTCTGAGTTCAATCTCCAGTACTGTGAAACAAACAATGAAAACAAAACAAAACCTTAAATTATGAAGATAAGTTCTTAACAACTTTTTCTTTCTCCAGACTAATTCATAGTCTAACTTCAACCCAAAGATATGTGGTACCTTTTTAATGCCATTAGTTAACATCAATTATGTACATATTATGTGCCAGTCCTGAAATAATCTGATTGTAGTATAACAGGTACATAATACATGTTGTATCATCTCATTTGTTTATAAGAACAAATCAAGATAGGTACAAACTATATGTATTACACAAGCAAAACTAAAGAAATTGTGTGACACTAGTTGTTACCGAATAAACACATCGTGTAAAGTACACACACCCAAAAATCATGCAACATTACCTTTACTGAAGAGGCCTCATCATGCTCTTTATTCTCTAAAAAAGTAATGCTAATCCTAACTTCCAAAAGACAGATTATTTGGCCTTTTGGGAACATTTTTCAAATAGAATTGCATGGTATTTTTCCTTTTAAAATCTTTTTTCTTTTGTTTAATATGGTTTTAAGAGTCACTCATGCTGCTTTTTATAGCAGGAGCAATATCTTTTACTTTGCTGTGTACCATGCTATTATGTGAATATACAATACACCTATCTATTTTATTTTTGAGTGATATATGTCTTTTCCAAATTGGAGATATTGGAGATATTGTTTTGATAATCAGTTTTTGCTGTCTTTTAATGCACATATATGTACTTTTCAGTTTATATGCCCAATTATGATATTATAATAGAGAATATTCACATTTACAAAATTTAATAGACACTACCAAGTAAACTTTCCAAAGTAGTTCTTTGCATCCTACACCCTAATTAAAAGTATATGAAAGCTCCACTTATCCATATTCTTGCCAAAAATATTGGAAACATATCAAACACATGTTCTTATATTGGAAGCTTCATTATTGAATCTCATAGTGGATTGAATCTGAATTTCACTACTTAACAATGAAAATGAACAGCTTTCCATGGGATTATAAATAATTTTATTTTTTTTAAAGACTATGAAAAACTCCTCTATTTTACTTATTTTTTCATTAATTTATAGGTTTTTATATATTATGGATACATGGCTTTGTCAATCATATGCATTACAAACATACTATTTCTTAAAATATTCAGTGGTATATTTTCATGAACAGACGTTCCTACTTCTAAAATAGTCTACTGTGTCAAGGTTTTCCTGTATATTTGAAGAAAGCTTTCCACTTTTTGAAGCTCATGAAGGTATTCCCTTATGACATATTTAGTGCCCACTTTTTCAAAACTGAAATGCATTTAGATAGGTGGGAATGCTTCTGGATTTTCAGTATTGTCACTATGATCTATTTGATAGCCCAAGTACGAATACCACACTATCTTATTCATACTCTTGATATGTGTGAGTATAAATCTCTCAACATTTTCCTTTGAATTTGTTCTATCTGAACTTGGATTTCTTATAAATTTTATTTATTTGTTTATTTTTATTTGAAAGATAAAAGAACAAAAACATATTAACAAACACACAGACATAAATGAAACAACATAATAACAATAACAATACAGAATTTCAGACAAAGTGACAGGAAATTAACAATGGTTGTTCTACTGCATATTGTTATCTTCAAATTGGTTACTCAGATATGCAAATATAGTCACGTAAGATTGATCAAACAATTAAATATCAACAGTTCGTTTCAATAAAGCAATAGAAATTAGTAGTACAATTACCTTAGCTATCTTATGTATACAAATATAAATATTTTTTCCTTCTTCCTTTCTTTTCTCCTTTCCCACATCGCAGTTGTTCTTTTCCTTTGAGCAGTTTTCTTCCCTTTCACAATATCTATTGTACCTTTTAGATTTTATTTACTCTTTCAGAGACAGTACGGTATTTACACATGCAGGTCTGATTTATTTCACTTATGAGTATGATCTCTAGCTGCATCCATTTATGTATAAAAGCCTCGAGTTTATCTTTCTTTATAGCTGAGTAATATTCAATTATATTAAAATACCACAACATATTTATCTGTTCCTCAGCTGATGGGCATTTGGGTTGTTTCCAAGATTTTGTTGCTATAAACATGGATACACTTGTATCATTGTGCTGCTATAAACATGGGTGCACATATATCATTGTGGTATTATGTTTTTAGTTCTTCTGGAAAAATACCCAAAAAGGAAATAGCTGGGTTGAATGGGACCTCTAATCCTAGTTTACTGAGGACTCTCCACACTGATTTTCACAGTGGTTGCACCAGTCTGCACTGCCACCAACAGTGCAGAGGGGTTCCTTTTTCCCCACAGCCCCTCCAGCATTTCTTGTTGGTTGATTTCGTGATGATAGCCATTCTTTCTGGGGTGAGGTGGAATCTCAGGTTTGTTTTAATTTGCATTTCTCAAATGACTAATGATGCTGAACATTTTTTCACGTATGTAATTTGCCATTTGTATTTCTTTATCTGAGAAGTGCGTATTCATCTCAGATGCCCATTCTTGCATCAGGTTTTTTAATTTGGGGGGCCTAATTTTTGTAATTCTTTATATATTCTAGATAGAAGTCCTTTGTCCAAGGGACAGTTGGCTAAATTTTTTTCCCCAATTTGTGTGTTTTCTTTTACTCTGCAGGTGATTTCTTTAGATGTGCAAAAAGTTTTCAGTAAGATGAGATCCCAGTTGGTGAATAACTGATCATTTTCCATATTTCCTCTTTACCACAAATACATGAAGAGCCTGTTAGAAATTCTATTTCAATTGTATTGCATTTGTGGATCAATCTTGTGAAAATTTACAGCTTTTCAATAAGACTTTCAAGCTATGAACAGGAATGCATTTATTTCTGTCTTTTAAATTCTCTCCAGAAGTTTTATATGTATGTAACTTTTATTCAAACTTTTTCCACACTTTTAAAAACTGTAAAAACATAAACCCTATCCCAGCATTCCTGTCTTTACTAACTGCTTTATTATTTCCTCCTTTACTTATCTACTTAGAAACTACCTTTATTGATGTATTAGAGCATGGGATTTTGTCTTTCTCATTCTTATTTTCATAACAATGCCTGACACTTTTTAAGCATTTGTTAAAAATTCTGTTGAATTGATTATTTAAAGTGTGAAGAACATGTTTCCACTTATAAAGGGTAAAATGCATAAATGTTTGAAGTAACTATTGAAAAAATTTATTTAATTTAAATTAAAATGCAAAATAAAAAATAGGAGAAATATAAAGCTCCATAAATTAGCAAGATGACAAGAAGGCATCTGCTTGGGTATGGGGTATGGAGGAAAGTAGAAATAGTACTAATGTAGTATAATTTATTTTGAATATAGTTTACTCATTGAAATGTAGGGCTTAAAGTTTTAGCAAATGTGTTCAGTCATGTAGATATAAAAGCAATAATGATATGGGACTTTTCCATTGCCCTCTCCAAAAAAAAAATGTTCCCATGTGCTCTTTATATTCAGTCTTCTCCCCTGACTCCAGACATAATGCAACCAATGACATATTGTTTTTCTTACATTTTTTTTCTCATTGCTACCCTGCATTAGTCTATATGGGCAAGTGTAACAAAGTATCATAAAATGAATAGTTTATAAACAACATAAACTTATTTCTCACAGTTTGGTAAGCTGGAAAATCCAAGATCAAGGTGCAAGCGGAGATGGTTGTGGTGGGACCTGTTTCTGTTTCCTAAATGATACCTTTTAGCTATCTTTACATGGTGAAACAGTCAAGCTTACTCTCTGGGGTGTGATTTATAACTCTCTATGGTATGATTTATAAAAGCACTAATCCCATTTTTAAGAGTTTCACCCTCATTATTTAATCACTACTCAAAGGCCTTATCTCCTAATACCACTACCTTGAATGTTAGGTTTCAACATGTTAATTTGAAGGCAAGGTGTAAGCATTCAATTCATTGTAGTCCTAAATTATTTTGATGCTCTACTCTTCACTGGATATAGGATGAAAAATACAGTGTCCTAAGAAGTGGCTTATGCTTATTTAGTTTGATCAATTTATCATGCCTGTATCTTATAATCTGAGCAACTACTTTAAAGATAACGATACTTGGGTGACCATGGCCTCCCTGCACAATTGCAGGAGACAACCTGAACCCCAGATAGCTTCAGAATCCTCGGTGACTGGGTCCTCACCCCACCCCCACTGGTGTGGGAACCAGGCTGGGTCCCAGACAGCATAGGGAGCCTCTGTGACAATGACCTCCCCAGCCCTGCACCCTCATGGAAGCCAGGCTGAACCCTAGACAACCTCAGGAACCTAAGTGACTATGACACGCCCACAACCGCACACTCACAGAAGCAGGGCTGAATCCAGGACAGCTTTGGGAACCTTGTGTGGGAGCCAACCTGAGCACCAGACAACTTCAGAATCCTCAGGGACCACACACCCACCACTTCTCAACCAACATGGGAGCCCACTGAGTCCCAGAAAGCTTTGGGAGCATTGGCAACCACACCCTGCGTGGAAGCCATGTTGAGCACTGGGGACCTTTGAGTCCTTACCCTGCCACTCCCATACCATTGTAGGAGTGAAGCTGAGCTCCAGGGAACCTCTGGATCTTTGAAAATGACAAAACAAATGTGCAAATTGCAATCTTAGACCTCCATCCCACCTAGAACAAGTCCAGGAGATATTGACACAAAAGAGCTTGGAAGTCATATACCTGGAATTTCTGAAATGATAGCAACTGAAGTAAAGAAACAAATCCATCAGGCCATAGAAGACATCAGATCAGAAATAATCTCTCAGGTAAAAAAAGAAATGACAACAATAATGAAAGAACTCCTCAGCATATCTAAAGAAGACATAGATAAGAAAATACAGGAGCATAGAAAAATGAAGACAACCTTGAATGAATATAGGAAAGAATTAGAATGCATGAAACAGATTCATACAGATATCCAGGAAATTAAAAATTCAAACGAAAGCTGGAAAAACCACTTGCACAAAGCTGATGAAAGACATTCAGACCTTGAATATAACATGGCAGTTAACTATCATGAAAGGAAGGAGCTTTTAAAAATAACAAATAACCAGGAAATAGCAATTCAGTTGCAGGATGATGAAAAGAAAAGCAATGTAAGATTAATAGGTGTCAACAAAACAGCAGGCATTAATACAAACGACAAATGACTATTTGCAGAAGTAATAGCAGAAAATTTTCCAAGCATGGACAAATAATTGGACATACAGGTAAGTGAAGCATACAGAACTCCAATTAGCCATAACCAAAATATACCAAGATATATAGTGATCAAAATCCCAGAAATTCAGCAAAAGAACACCATATTAAAAGCTGTTAAGAGAAAAGAAACCAATCACCCATAAAGGAAAGCCCCTCAGAATCATGGCAGATATCTCAAAACAAATCATCAAGTCAAGAAGAGCTTGGAGTGAAGTATTTCAGGTCCTAAAGGAAATAACTTCCAAACCACACTGATGTACCCTGAAAAACTCTCTTTAAATTTAATGGACAAATAAAATATTTCCATGATAAAGACCAACTGAAGAAATTCATGAGCACTGAACAAACCCTACAAACAATACTAAAATATATTCTAGAAAGAGATGAAAATGACCATAATTTCAAGAACAATAACGGAAAGAACCCACCAAGCAGAGCAAGCAATTAAACAGACAGAAAAAGGAGGAACCAACAGCAGAAAAATAACATGACAAAGATAAGCCAATACATACCATTTATAACCATCAATGTAAGCCGTCTCAATTCACCAATCAAAAGAAGTACACTGACAGAGTGGATTAAGAAACAAAATCCAACAATATACTGTACACATGAAACACATTTAACTCAAAAGGAAATTCATATACTGAAAATCAAAGAGTAGAAACGAATATTCCATGTGGCAGGAACCCAGAAAAAAGCAGTGTAAGTATTCTGTTTACAGACAATGTAAACTTCAACCAAGAAATATCAAAAGAGATATAGAATGTCACTACATACTTGTTAAGGGAAAATTTCAAGAGGAAGTGTTAACAATCATAAATATCTATGCACCAAATACAGGAGCACCCAACTACATAAGACAAATTTTAACTGACATGAAAAATCAAATAAACAATAGCACAATCATAACAGGGAAGACTCCTCACAAAACTAGGATTACAAGTGGGACTTAACCCAACTATTCCCAGAAGAATGAAAAGCATGATACTACAGCAATATATGTGCACCCGTCTTAAAAAAGATTAAACTCGAGGCTTTTATAAGTAAATGGATGCAACTAGAGACCATACTCATAAGTGAAATAAATAGGACCCACATGTGTAAACATCATGTCTCCCCAGTGTACAAACCTGAAAGAGTAAATAAAACCCAAAACATACAATAGATATTATGAAAGGGAAAGAAATTGCTCAAAGGAAGGAATAACTGGGGTGAGGAAAAAGAGAAAAAGAAAGAAAGAAGGAAAGGAAAAATATATATACATAGAAGGATAACTGGGATAACTGCACTGCTATCTAATGGTTTATTTTTTTAATTTTATCTTTTTGAGACAGCGTCTAATTGTGCATTTCAGGTGGTCTTGAGGTCACTTTTTAGCCCAGGCTGGTCTTAAACTCGCAACGATCCTCCTGCCTCAGCCTCCCAAGTGCTGGAATTACAGGCATGGGCCACCACACCGGGCTATCTAATGGTTTATTGAAAGAAACAGTTAAAGCTTAATTTTTTGAACAAATGTGCAGGTTTATATCTGGTAATCTGAACAACTAATTTGAAGACAACAATATGCAATATAGCATCCACTGTTGAATTCCTGTCACCTTGTCTAGTGAAATTCTGTATCGTTTCTAATGTGTTTTTTTGTTTTTATTTGTTATTCTCTTTAATGGCTTGATCAATCTTGCATTCTTACATCTGGTAGTCTGAGTAACTTTGTTGAAGATAACAATATGTAATGTAACAACCACTGTTAATTCCTATCATTTTATTCTGAAACCCTGTATTATTTTTATTATTTTTGCTTTGTTTTGTTTTTGTTTATGTTGTTGGTATTTTGCTATGGTTCTTTTTTATTATTCTCTTCAAAATAGAATAATACACACTGTATTAACCATTGTTACTCCCCTACAATCTTGTTTTTTAAATTTTACACCAGTTTTTATTGTTTATTTTTCTTTCTTTAAAATACAAAAAGGAAAAACAAACAAAAGTGAAGTGTACAACTGCTCAAACTCAGAGGATTCGTAGTTGAGCTAAGCATCACAGGAATGCATCCACTTCTCTTGATTCTCACTTGTTAGTGTTTATAGGGATAGCTATAACACTGTGTAATTGTCTAAGATGCCTTTATGGGGCAATATTAAGGCAAGACATTAAGGAACTTATCAGATCATCTTGGTGTTTACAATTGGACTAAACCTCCCCAAAACAAAAATGCATATCGTAAGATCTCTATAAACCCTAAGGTTTTTGTTCTTGTTGTTTTGTTTCATTTTGTTTTTGAGACAGGGCCTTGCCGTGTAGTTTAGGCTGGGCTTGAAATCACTATGTAACCCAGACTGGCCTCGAACTCACAGTGATCTTCCTGCTTCAGCTTCCTGAGTGCTGGGACTACAGGCATGCATCACCACTCCTGAAAACTCTAAGTTTTTAACAAATTGATGTTGAGGAATATTTAGAAAAGAAGAGTAAATATTTTTATTAATTTGATCCTATGGTATATGAAACTACACTGTGATAAGGATGTTTAACACAAGATTTAGTCTCTTGACAAATTAATTGTACAATACAGCATTGTTAACTATAAGCACAATGTTGCAATTATGTATAATTGAACCTCATATTTTATTTTTAATGAAACCTAAAACTTATTTAGCTGTATTTGCAATCCAAGCTCTGGAAGAGATCATAACATAATACTCATATATTTAAAGTAAATAAATAATAATCCTGGTAGAAATTTGGCATATAAACTTTGTTTGGGGGAACCCAAATATGTTTCACTTCATTGGTTTTGCCTACCATTATAGCTGTACTTTTCAATTTTGCATCACTGCACAATTTGCTTTGGCTGTATCTCAGTCAGTTTTGATTACTGTAACAGGAATACTGTAGATTAGGTGGGTCAAACACCTGAAATTTACTTATCACAGGTCTTGAGGCTAAGAATTCCAAGATCAAGATACCAGCTTGGTGAGGGCCTTCTTTTCTTCCTGGGAGAAGGAGAGAGGGGAAGAGGGAGGATGGGGGGATAATCTCTATTTCCTCTTCTTTTTATAAATATGTTAATCCCAAGTAAAGACTCCATTCCCAGGACCTCATTTAAAGGTAATCACTCCCCAAGGGCTCCAGCATCACAATGAGGGAAGGTAAGTTTTCAACATATGAATGGGTGGGGGGAATAAATATGCAATACATAAAATGCTGACACTAATAATAATAACAGCTAATGCCTTTTACATGGAGTGCACTATGTACATAAGACATTCAAAGCATTTCTGAACTATTAATTTAACATCATTTAAAAATTAAACATTATATTAATATCTTTATCTTTCATTTTGTTCTGAGGTAGTTGTTATAAATAACTCTACATATGGGAACACAGAAATGTCAAATATCGTACCCAAGATAATACAATTAGAAAAGTTTTCAGTCTGTGGCCCTGAGTTCCATGCTTTTCATTGTATATATTTAAGGTGTTCAGCGCAATGTTTTGATATGCATATATGCAGTGAAATTAATACCAGAACCAAGTAAATTCATATATTCTTCTGCTCAAATAGTCAGGTTTTTTCTGTGGTAATGAATTCTGAAATCTGCCCTTAGCAAATTTCTAGTATGCAGTACAATGTTGTTAACTACAGTCCTCCTTCTCTACATAAGAACTCAAGAATTATTCATCCTACATAACTGCAACTCTGTGCCCTTCACCTATCTTTCACCATCTCCCCTCTGTCAGTCATCATCCTACATTCTTTTTGTATGTTTTTCATTCTGTTTTAGATTCTACATATAATATGAGTGAAGACATATAGTATTTTCTTTCTATGTCTGCCTTATTTCACTTGGCATGATACCTTCCAGGTTGATGCATGTTATCACAAACAGCAAGTTCATGCTGGGGATTTAGCTCAGTGGCACAGTGCCTGCCTGGCAAGTGCAAGGCTGTGAGTTCGATACCCGGTACCAGAAAAACAAAAAAACAAAACAAACAGCAAGTTCTCCTTTTTTAAAGCTGAATATTATATCACATGACACACATGCACACAAACAAGGCAATTTCTTTGAGCATTCTTCTGTTGAACAGATGCTTAGGTTATTTAGATATTTTGGATATCGTGAATGGTAGTATAATGTTATTTCTGAGTTGATTATTTCATTTCCTTTGAGTATATATGTAGAAGTAGAATAGCTTGGTCTATTTTGAATCTTTGGAGAAACCTACATACCATTTACTATTATGTCTGTACTAATTTACATTCCCACAAACAGTATTCAAGAGTTCCCTTCCCCTCACCCCTGGTAACACTTGTTTTCTCTTGTCTTTTTTTTATAGTCATCTTAATAGATGTGAGGTAGTATTTCCTTATGGTTTTGATTTGCTTTTCAATTACTAGTGGGGATTAATGATGCTGAGTCCCTTTTGCTATATCTGCTGAACTTCTCTATGTATTCTATGGAAACAATGTTATGCAGGTCTTCTGGTCATATTTCAATTGAGTTACTTGGGCTTTTTGCTTCGGAGGAGATAAATTCTTACATATTTTGCACATCACTCTTCTATGAGACATTTGTTTTCTAAATATTTTCTCCCAACCCATGTGCTGTCCTTTGATTTTGTTGTTTCCTTTTCTATACAGAAGGCTTATAGCTTATATAGTTATACTTGCTTATTTTCTTTTACTTTTGTAGTCTGAAATTTTGGTATCATATCTAAGATATCAATGTCAAAGCCATTCTCGAGGACATTTTCCTCTAATTTTTCTTGAAGTTTTATGATTTCAACTTTTATGCATAGATCTAAAATTTATTCTGAGTTGGTTTTTGTTTATAGTATAAAAATGTATTGAATTTCATTTTTTAACAGGTGTATGTCTAGTTTCCTCAGGCCCATTTTTTAAGAGACTGTTCTTTTCCCACAGTATATTTTTGTCAAAAATTAGCTGACCATATATATATATATACATATACAGGTTTTTTCTGGCCTCTCTATTCTGTTCCATCGGTGTCTGTCAATAAAATTTTAAACAGGATGAAAGATAAAAATTATACTATGATTTCAATACATGCAGAAAAATTATTCAACTAAGTTCAACATACTTTCATAATGAAGACTTTCAACAAAACATATACAAGTAAATTTTTTCAACACAATAAACACTGTTTAAGGAAAACCTACAACTTAAGTCATAATCAGTGGAAAACCTGAAAGCTTTTACTCCATGATTTTGTACAAAGGAAAGATGCCCATGCTCACCACTTTTATTCAGCAGAGGACTTAAAGCACCTGGAAGAACATGAGATAAGAAAAAGAAATAAGACGTACCAAAATCTGAAAGGAGGAGTTAGAATCAGTGTTTGCCAATGACATGATCTTACATGAGTGTGTTCAGAGTTGTTTCTGTATTTTCTAATCTGTTCTACTGACCCTCGGATCTTTTTTATTTTTGCTAGTACCATGCTATTTTCATCACAGTTGCTTGGTAGTATAATTTCAAGTCAGAGATTGTGATGCCCCTTGCCTTGCCTTTGTTGCTGAAAATTATTTTTGGTATTCTAGGTCTCCTATGGTTAGAAATGAATTTTAGGAATTTTTTTTCTAGTTCTGTGAGGTATGCTAATGGTATTTCAATTGCGACTGCACTAAATCTGTATAACAATTTTGGAAGTATGGCCAGTGTCACTATGAAAACATCATACCACAGTGATATATGCACAACCATGTTTATAGTGGCAAAGTTTGTAAAAGCTAAATCTTGGAAACAACTCAAATGTCCATCAACCAAAGAATGGATACAAAAGTTGTGGGGTTTTTTTATACAATGAAGTACTATTCAATCATAAAAGATAAACTTGGGACATTTCTAGGTAAGTGGATGGACCTTGAGATCATACTGTTAAGTCAGACACACATGCATTGTTTCCCTGGCATGAGAAACTGAAAGAATAAATAAGGACCAAAATATACAATAGATTTTGTGAAATATGAAGAAACTGTTCAAAAGGAAAAAGGAACTAGAGAGGGGGAAGGGTGAAAAGAAAAGAAAAAAAAGATAAAAGAAGGATAAAATGGGAACAAAGCTTTGTAAATAAGAATGGGAAGAGGGGGTGAAGGGAGAGGAAGGGATTGGGAAAAAATAGGAATCGAGATGTATCAAATACATGTACAACCTTCCTATGATGAATATGTATATCTAAATTATATCAATAAATTTAATTTTAAAAAGGAAACTACAGACTCAAATAAATGGAAAAGTATCCCATGTTCATAGATATAATAATTAATATTGTTAAAATGTCTATGCTGGGGCTGGGGATTTACCTCAGCGGCACAGCACCTGCCTGGCAAGCACAAGGTCATGAGTTTGATTCCTGGTACCAGAAAAAAAAAAAAAATCTCTATGCTACCCAAGTCAATATATAGATTTCTGTCAAAGTCCCAATAGCACTTTCAAACAGAAAAGCGAAATACAATTCTTAAATTTGTATGGAACCAAATAGACCAAAAATAACC
This sequence comes from Chinchilla lanigera, assembly GCF_000276665.1. Lineage (NCBI taxonomy): Eukaryota > Metazoa > Chordata > Mammalia > Rodentia > Chinchillidae > Chinchilla > Chinchilla lanigera. The sequence goes on along the minus strand of NW_004955531.1, from coordinate 3,230,639 downwards.
AAAGTGATCCTGGAAAAAAGAACAAAGTTGGATGAGCTGTGTTTCTTCATGCAAATTATGTTATCAAATATAGTAATAGAAAAATAATGGTACTGGATTCTATTTTTAATAGTTATGTTGTGAGCATACATCCTGTCATAGTATATTCTGACAGCATACATGACTAAAAGTTTTAATTCCTTCATTTTAGCTAAAAGGTATTTTAAAGATTCTGTGAAAAGCTTTGCTGAAATCTACCTCTGTCTTTGTTTCCTATTTCTGCTGCAATGTATTATTACAAGTGTAGTGGCTGAAAAGAACACAAATTTATCTTACAATTTGTTCTGCAGCTCAGGAGCCTAAACTGGGTAAGGAGGATGATGTTTGTTGTGGAGGCTGTACAGAAGAATGTCATCCCTTGACTTTTCCACATTATAGAGACTAGTTTCATCCTTCACATCTTAGTCCTGCAATCATTTTGACATCTTCCAGGTGTGGTGGCACACACCTGTAATCCCAGCACTTGGGAGACTAAGGCCGGAGGATTGTTGCAAGTTCGAGACCAGCCTCAGCTACAAAGTGAGCTCAAGATCAGTCTGAACTCTGTAGCGAGACTCTGTCTCAAAAAAAAAAAAAAAAAGACATCTGCTTCCAAAGTCACATCTCCTTCTTTGAGTGATTCTACCAATTCCTAATTACAAGTGTTCTTCTGACTACATTGGGCCTGTTTTGCTAATCCAAAATAATCTCCCTATCTCAAGACCTTTAACTTACACCTTCAATAACCCTTCAATGGCTTAGTTACTTTTCTCATTGCTGAGAAAAAATACCCGACACGCAAAATTAAAGGAGGAAAGGTTTTTTTAGCTCACAGTTCATAGAGGTTTCAGTCTATGATTGGCTGGCACCACAGCAGGGTAGCATGTTAGGCAGGTATTGCAGAGGACAAACAGTTCAAGGTGAGCAGAAGGTAGCAAAGCAGGCAAGGGATGACCACAGCTCTTTCATCCCTTATCCAGGCTACTTAGGGCATGTGGTATTCACAACCTTAATCCTATTACCCTTGAGCCAACACTGCACCATGAATCAATCCCAACATCACACACTCTACATCCATCCACCACTGGAAAAGGCCCATCTATGACCACATGAGGCTTTGACAGGACATTTAAACACAAGCCATGACACTCTGCCACTGGACCCCCAGAGACTCATGCATATCTCTTTACATCATTTAGCCCATCTCTAAGAGTTGCCAAAGTCCTAGCAGTTTTAGCATTGCTGAAAAGTCTAAGTCCAAAGTCTCCTGTGAGATTTAAGGTAAACTCTTATCTGTGAGCCTTTGTATGAATGAAAAGAAAATTAAACACTTCAAGCATTCAATGTCACAAAAAAGACATTTCTATCCCAAAGTCACAAATGCAGATAGCAAGGAATGGGACCAAAGCAAGACCAAAATCTAGCAGGGAAAACATTAATTCCCACAGTTCCACTTCCAGCATCCCCTGCAGTCTGTGACAAATTGTAAATTCCAGAAGACTTGAGTGGCTCTACCCATATGGCACTTCTGGTGGTATTAACTCCCATGGCATCTTTTTTTTTGCTGGCTTTGCTCACTCTTGCAGTTTTCCTTAGACAATCAACTTCCCTGGCTTCTCCCAACTTTCTGGGGTCTCCATGAAACATTTGGCTTCACACTCACAGCTTCACACACTACAATCACAACAATGACACCATTTCTCTGGTACCAAACTATGTCTTAGCTGCTTTTCACATTGCTAGGACAAAATACTCAACATGCAAAGTTAAAGGAAAAAGGATTTATTTAGCTCAAAATTTGGAGAGGTTTCAGTCCATCACTGGCTGGCTCCAAGGCAGGATGGAGTGGCAGACAGGCATCCCAGAGAAGAAACAGTTTATGGTGGGCAGAAGGCAGCAAAGCAAGCAAGGGACCCAGGCTACTTAGAGTGGGTAGCACTCACCCCATTAATCCTGGTGCCCTTGAGTTTAGCAATGCACCATGAATCGATCCTAGCATCACACACTCTAGATCTACACACCACTGAAAAAGCCTCAGCTATGACTGCCTGAGGCTTTGGGGGAACATCTAGATAAAAGCCATAAAAACCACAAAAAGTAACATATCCATGGGTTCCAGAGATCAAGACACGGGTGTCATTTCAGGGGGCAAGGGACTATTCTGATTTCCACAATGCACTAGTTATGTGAAAAAGGACCTCATCATTTAGATAAAACATATCTGATTGTCCTGCATTTAAAATCTTTATGTTTGGGGCTGGGGATTTAGCTCAGCGGC
>NW_004955531.1:3218717-3228243 GCF_000276665.1 Chinchilla lanigera | reverse complement strand
GGTTCCCGGTACCGGAGAAAAACCAAAAAAACCAAAAAAAAAAAAAAAAAAAAAAAATCTTTATGTTTAACACCAGTTTGTCACCTCTATATAACCTTAGAAATGCTTAACATTTAATTATTTCTTTTTCAACTGATTTTTAGTTTTTTCCTTCTACAGGAATCATCAGCCTGATGAAAATGTTATGAAAGAAACGAACTTTGTGTATTCTCAATCCTCATTCTGTTACTTTTACTCGTGTCTTAACTGGTCTTTTTGAGCTCTTGAAAACTGTTTCCCCAATGGCCCACACCACTGGGACTCGCTCCTCTAAATCTCTTGAGTTATAACTGCCTTTGACGCTCACTTAGTAATGAATACATTTTGAGTAACTTTCTCTTGAGCTACAAATGGTGGAACTGAAATAAATGAAAGTAACTACTGATTTTAACATATTCACTAAAACATTTCTATTCTAAATGAGCACTGGCTTTCAAAATATTCATTGTGCACAACTATGAATTTATTCTAAAGACTGGTGGTCCTCACACTTTATTTGTAGTTTCACTTTTTAAAGTGACCTTAGGGTTTATTTGGAACCCATATATGAAAATCAGTTACGTTGTTTCACACCTTCTGCTTAATTTTACCAAAATTTTCCGTAGAAACAATGCATTCTATGCCCTTCATTTGCATTTGGGAAAACTAAATTCAAGCAATCAAGTCATGGTACTCATCTCTTCCTGCTGAGTGAATGTGTTCATTAATTTTTAAAGCACTTTATGATTCCACCAAAGCAACTTTACCCAATAAAAGCTAGACTGGAAAACATAGTTGACGTTGGTGGCTGAAGGGAGAATCTCCTAAGTCAACCCTAATCTAAATCTTGGAACTGAATAGGCAAAGGAAGTGAGTAGACTGGGGATAAGGGAGCAAGAGGCGGCAATGTTGAAAAAAAAAAAAAAAAAAAAAAACAAGTAAGTAGAGACTTAATGAGGACCGCTGAACAGTAAATCCATATACACAAATGATGCATAGACAAGGATGCCAAGTCTAACTAACACACAGATGCAGTAATAAAAGAGAACACCAGCAAGGAGGGTGCCCAGCATTTCTACAAGTGTAGATCCTGAGCCCCGTCTGTGCATTCTTACTGCAGGTTACGAAGAAGCCCAAGATTGTCCACCATGCCTGAGAATTAAGGTAAAAGAGAGCACAAGAGGGCCAGAGAGCAGTAAATAGGATGGGTCACATGTGACCAACAACTGACGCTGCTGAAAAGTGAAGTGTGGCCTGTCACATTCCTAAATCTGAAGAATCACATGAGACGTAAATGGGGAAGTATTGAAAAAACAGAGAAGATCAGAAATTCATTTTGGTATGTAATTGACAGGAGAAAGAAATTATCACACCCCTCCCAACAATGTAAATTTTATAACACAGACACACACACACATACATATATATATGGATAGCTACTTTTAAACCTAACTTGCCTGATTATCAGACAGAACAAAAATTCTATCTGATTTAACCAGAATTCATTTTTAATTTTAGAGGCATAGCTTTATATAGCTTTATTTTACTCATTTACCATGGATACCTTTTTTACATAACCTTACATATACCATTCTGTTATTCATTTAAATTATATAAGTATTTCTAATGAATGCATGAATATTTAGCTTTCTCTGTTTAATACGAAGTTTATAGAATGCACAATCAATAACTGGTGAAAAGCCAAAAATAACATAGTATTCAAAATTATATTTTTATTTTTCTTAAATGGCTCAATTTCTGTCACTTACTGAATTATGCAACCAATAGAGTATATGCTATATATCAAAAGCTCAAACTTTCATAAACACTATTTTTAAATTTGAAGGAATAAAAATAATTACAGCTGGGACCAGTCTTCGGCTTTAATGATTGGAGGCAGTAGCTCATTTTTTGGAAATATTGATACATTTTGGCATAATTAAAAGAAAAACAAATAGAGTAATTATAATAAAATGACTGCTATTTTCTATGTATGCAGATGCTTCTGTTTCTATCTTAAAAATGACTCACTTCCTCTTGGGATGGGGCAATAATTAGGCTTGCAGAGTACATTGAAAACAAAATGCAAAGACAGAATTGTGCTAAATAGAGAAAGATCAAATAGCAAGTCTAGCCAGATGGAAAAATGAATGGCAACAAAAGACATAAAGACTAAATCCCTTTTGTGCTTGAAGTGTTCTTTCCTGTCTGTTAGGGCTGCTCCCTTGAAAACATGAAGCCAGATTGTTTAGTTACGTTCCGAACTTATTTTAAATTGTTCACAATATACTCTGCATAATGCTTCTTCATCTTGCACTACAGTATGTCTATTTAATGAATTGTGAATTATTAAAATCCATGCTTGCTGATACGTACTTTTCAATGTGTCATTAACCCTAACTTGAGCTTGGGAAGTAGAAAGATGGTAACAGCGGATTTGTGACAGCAGATTTAGTCACTTTGTGTGAGTAATATGTCAAATGTGTGTCTCCTACATTCTAGCAGGCCTGCATTTCAGTGTGAGGTCAGCAGATCCTTTTGGAGGGGTAATTCAGTTTCTTGGATTCTGAATGGAATCTGGATGTTCATCATAGTGAATCTGAAAACAAAATAACATCCGCTGGGCAACAGCCAAATTAATTCCACTTGGTTGGCATAAATCAGCATTCACTAATAGAACCAGAAATATGAGCAGTAAAAATTCAAAAATTCTGGTTAAATATTTAAAATTCTGAAACATTAAAAATGAACACTAAAACATCAAAAGTACTAAAAACACTAAAATATTAAAGCATTGAAAACAAATATTAGAATATACTGTGATCTTGGCTTAGTTAAATAAGACATTTATATAACTTTAAAGCCTAAGGTAGCAGCAGAGGCTCAAGTCTCACAAGTATCTGAAATTCATCATATTCAAAATGTACCCAGAAATTACCCTTTCAAACTGCATTTTATTCTGACCTTCTATACTCCTTGAATCCAGATCATGTACTGCTGATAGATGGTTGATGTGTTGGTATTCCTCCTCTTTTCTTTCACAGCCCTTACCCAGTAAGTAGATCACTGGCATTTCAAATCCTTCAAGAATGAATTCAAGCCGGGCGTGGTGGCGCACGCCTATAATCCCAGCACTCGGGAGGCTGAGGCAGGAGGATCGTTGCGAGTTCAAGACCAGCCTGGGCTAAAAAGTGAGCTCAAGGCCAGCCTGAACTGCATAGCGAGACCCTGTCTCAAAAAGACAAAAAATAAAGAAAAAAATAAGAGTGAATTCAATACATAAGTTCACTTACCAGTCTCTGTTGCCAGTGCCATTCAGTTCACAATGGTACCATCATTTATCTCCACTATGGTGATAGCCATTTGGTTGGTTGTTTCTTCAATTTTAACAAATCTTGGTGCTTACACTGTACACTCTGCCAAAAGCTAAAATTAGAAAGATCAATCAAAAGCAGTACCTGCTTGGAGTGAGGACATAGCTCAGTGGTAGACATTTGCCTATTTTGTCTTTTATGCATGAGACTCTGGACTTTATCCCCATCACTGAAAAGACAAAAGAAAACTAGCATCTGCTTTCAAGTAATTTATTCTCAAACAAAGGAAACTAGACACACTGAAAAAAATCACTGGGATTAGATATGTATTTGTGAAAACAGTCCTTCCAGATAGAATGCACTAACTTGTTCAAATTTCATTAGTTTCCAATCATCTAGTCTTGTCTCTCTCCAACTCATTCTCATCCCAAGTAATAATTATAAAATCCAAATCTAATTTCTTATTTAAATTCTTTACATATTTATGCATCACCTACTATTTAAATTCAACTTCTTCAAAACAAAGCAGCAGTTGTCAGTATGTTAAAGGATATTTGCAGAGATGTCTCTGAAGCATTTTTAGTGGGTTTACGGGGTCAAAATTACTTTCATGATCATCTTAAAATGTTATTTGCTTTAGTGTGTAGTCATATTTTACAGACGCTGCATAACATGTAATGTTGTAACAGATTGCATGAAGAACCAAATATGAGAATCCAGATGTCTTCTCTTAAATCAGACAGTAAAAAACATGCAAAATTGTAAAACAATTCCAATCTCATTAAGCTTGTTTTGTTAAAGAAAAATTAATTATCTTTCATAAAGTATATTGTTTATGTTCACATGTGGATTATTACTTAAATAAATTAATGAGTATTTAAATATTTCTTAGCTTTAATTGCCAGTATGGCAAAAATTAGCAGATGTACTTTCATGATCTGTATTTGGGGATTCTCAATATTTTTAACAATGTAAAGTATTCCTGAGATCTAAAAAGTTGAGAACTGATGTGATAAAGCATGCCAAGTGATGAGCTTGCTTTGTCTCATATTGCTTACACTTACTTGGTGCTCCAACCATGCCAAAACTTTCCATTTCCAGTATAGTGTATGTCATGTTTTCTCCTCTCCACCCGCAGGTATGGAGTATTGGTTAGTCTCCACCTGCGTCTCGCTTTGATCCCTCAGAGAAAAAGGAATGAAGCAAAATGAGGATGAGCCACAGGAGCATGGGCACACAAGACCTGGAAGAAAATTCCTATTAGGTGACTACAGGCTGCTCTCTCGGTCTTCATTCACTGTTACGCTCCAGTATCGTTCCTGGAAACCAATCTTAACACCACAGCTAACCCAGAAGAGTGAGTACGCATCTCTCATCAAGCTGTTTTCACAAAACCTTCTGCTAATAACTCAGTTATCATACATTTTCCTATTTCAATGGATTATAATGGAAATTTTTCTATAAAATGAACAATCTTTACGTCTTTTAACTGTATAATGACAATCTGAAGCTCCTGTATTTCCTAGAACTTTGAATAAGTGGAAAATAACTAAAGAGTAAAATAAAGGGCTATGTTAGGAAGCCAAAAGGCAGATTTTGGGGATGTGAAGCAGACCAGGGGGAGCAAGACTATAGAAAAGAGAGTAAATGGATTGTTATATGTCCCTACCAATTCCCAAAATCAATACAATGGTTATATATTGCAAACATATACTGATAAAAAATAAAATCTAAAAATTGCATTTAAATGTCAGCTTTGCCAATACCTTGTGAAATCTTCATAAAAAATTTACTAATGTTAGTATGCATTTCATCTCATGATAATTACTGGTTTACCAAGTTTTCTCCCTGGCTTTGGTACTATTTCCATGAGGGCAGAAAGTAAACCTATTACATGAGTGAGGTAATCAGCATTTTAGAAACAATTATATTTTGAATCCCTAAACTCACTGAGGAGATCACATAGGTACCTAGTTTTTTTTTCCTTTCATGGAACTTTTCAGGATCAGGCTGCCATGTTCGTGGTCTTCAGGAATAGCTGTAGGAATATTCTGCGATAGTTGAACAGTACTGAAACGTTTCTTCTAAAATCTCTCTCCCCAAGAATAGAAGTTCCTTTTTAGATTAAGGAAATAGTTTCCTGGAAAATTAAGCTTATCAGTCAGCCATATCTTGCCACAGACTACTTTAATCTTTTAATCAAATTGCTTTTACTTTAATAGCTTGAGTACAGATGATAGTGCTCTGGATCATCCTGTTTTTCTAAGCTCCATATATACTTACAGGCCATAAGGTAGCAAAGCAAAAGTGAGCTCTAGTTCTTCTCTGGTTCATCATACTTGCTGATTACAGCAAACTCTGACTCCACTGGGACCTCCAATCTGCTGACCCCAGTAACATTGGTTCTCTGTATCTTCCTCTTCATGTCCCTAAATCCCTTTTTAATATAGCAAAATTCTATGGTTCATTATTATAATAATTCCACTGTGTAGAATCTAAATTTCTTTGCATCCCAACTCTCTGTCATCCTCAACTAGTAAAAGGAGTTGAAACTTACTTGAATCTAAATATTTTCTTACTTCATTCTGGCACTCACACATCGAAAGTGGCTAGAGAAAGACCAGTAACAATGCTATCTCTCTTCACTCTTACAACATGAAAGCACAAATGGGCCTTCTCTGCTTCCAAGCGATACATTTCACTCTTTTATTGAATTTTTTCTCCCATTCACAGTTGGCTGTTACAAGCCTTCTGCCTCAAATTTCCAGTACAGCTTTCCCCCTCCTTTCACAGCTGATATTGTTTCTTTATTCACTCCAGGAATGAAAAGTGATTAGAAGAGAGTGTGCATACTCTTCCGCATCAAATGTGACAATATTCCTTCTCCTGTGCAAAATATTTTGTCTCCCCTCCTATCAGAAGCCTTCCTTCTGTGTGCCGAGTTCTAGTCACACTCCCCTATTTAAGAGTTCCCTTTGAAACTTCTCCCATCTCCAACACATTACAGTGTTACCACTTACTACTGCATCATTTTCATTAGTATACCGTGTCCTGTGATAACCTTGAATTAAATAAAAATCTCTTGATATCATTTCCTCTTGTTGTTACCCTGATTCTCTTCTACTCTTAGTGGCATAATTCTCTCTAAGAATTGGCTCTAGCTGGGCATTATTTAATTTCCACGCATTTATGGAGTTTTTGAGGTTTCTTTTCCTTTTAATTTCTAATTTTATCGCACTGTGGTCAGATCATAAGCAGGGGATAATTTCAATTCCCTTGCATTTAAGGAATTCAATTGCATTCAATTCCTTTGCAAACTTAAGCATGTTTTATGGGCTAGTATATGATCTATTTTAGAGAATGTTCTATGTGCAGCTGAGAAGAATGTCTATTCTGATGATGTGCAACACTCTAGATATCTACTAATTTCATTTGTTCACAGGTTTGGTTCAGTTCTGATATTTCTTTGCTGATTTTTTGTCTAGTTGATGTATCTCTTTGTGACAATAAGGTATCGAGGCCTCTCATTATGACTGTGCTATTGCTTATTTGATTTTCCATGTCTATTAATAATTGTCTTATATAGTTGGGTGCTCTTGTATATGTAGTGTGATGCAACCTCTTTGGAAATCAGTGTGGAAGAGTCCTCAGAAAACTAGGATTAAGGGGCTGGGGGTTTAGCTCAGTGGCGCAGTGCCTGCCTGGCAAGCACGAGGTCATGAGTTTGATTCCTGGTACTGGAAAAAAAAAAAAAGAAAGAAAACTATGATTAAAGGTCCCATTCAACCTAGCTATTCCCTTTCTAGGTATTTTCCCAGAAGAATTAAAAATGTCATACCACAGCAATATATGTGCACATATGTTTATAGCAGCACAATTGTCATAGCTAAATCTTGGAAACAACCCAAATACCCAACAACTGAAGAAAGGATAAAAAGATGTGGTATTTTTATACAATGGAGTATTACTCAGGTATAAGGAAGGAAAACTTGAGATATTTATAGGGAATTGGATGCAACTTGAGTCCATACTCATAAGTAAAATAAATTAGTCTCAAATGTGTAAACATCACATTGTCTCCCTAGTGTAAGAAGCTGAAAGAGTAAATAAGGCCCAAAATGCACAACAGATATTATGAAATGGGAAGAAACATCTCAAAAGGAAAGAGAAACTGGAATAAGAGAAAGGAGAAGAGAAAGAAGGGAAAAAATATATATATATGTACACAAGATAATTAAGATAGTTATACTACTAATTGCTATTAATTCATTGAAAAGAAAGGTTTATGCCTATATTGTCTGATCAATTTCTCATGCCTATATCTTGTAATCTGAGCAACTACTTTTGAAGATAACAATATGCAATGTACTAACCACGTGACTCTCCTGTAATCTTATTTTGAAATTTTATACCATTGTTTTTATTATTTTTCTTTTCTTTAAAATAAACTTTTAAAGACAGAATTAGGTCTATTCACTGCCTTTACTTTTTCCTTCTCCTTTCTCGTCCCAAACTTTTCTGGCCAAACATTTGTTCTCATAAGTCCTATAAAAGAATTCCAATGTGTCAGTGGTGACTTCAATGGTATCAAATCCAGTGTCCAGTTTGGTCTTGCCTTAATTTCTTGCCAATATTTGGCACAACTAATCACTCCCCCTTTGCAAAATAGTTTCTGCATTTACTTCACAGTCTCATATTTCTCTCCTGTGTTAACTTGTCACTCCCTCTGCTTCATATAATTCAATTCCTTTTTCTTCCTAAAATAAATTTAGATTTTTCCAATGCCCAGTCCAAAGATCTTTGCTCTTCTCATAATACGTCATTCTCTTCTTTAGTGAGACCCTTTACTTCTGATGGTGGCTCATCCAAATTGGTTTTCTTTCCTGCTTTACATGACCTGATGGAAAACACCAGCAGAAGAGAGAGAGGAGAATAAATTTGGGTCACTTACATTCCTGGCCTCTTCCTGTGCATTTATGAGCAAGGGCTGATGTCAGGTCAGACTCTCCATATTGTATGTTCTGTCAGGGAATTTTCATAACTCTCTCTCTCTCTCTCTCTCTCTCTCTCTCTCTCTCTTCCACACTTTTAGTTTTGGGGGTAAAATGCCATCTTGTTCATAATAACATGAAAGTATAAATATTTTAATTCTGATTTCATGCCAGTCTGCTCGCACCTTTGTAAAAAGGCTTCTTTTTCAACTGCTTCAAATTACCCAGCTTGTGTGTGTGTGTTTTTTAGTAGCTAATTCTTCTCATGCTCCCATTCAACTCATTGCAAATACTGTCACTTCTACTTTCAATATATTTATATTCTAAACCTCACTAATTTCACAACTTGCACCATCCTCGCCCTAGTTTAAACTCTTCAATTTCTCATATGGACTGAAGCAATACTTCATGCTACTCTCCACGCAACAGCCAGCATCATCCTTATAAAACAGTAAGTCTCATAACACATCCTCTTGCTCACAAGCTCAAAAGCACAATTATAGTAAAATAAAAATTCAAATTATTGTAATGGCCTACAAGGTACTGTTTGGTTGGCTGTGGCTTCTTCTACTCCCATCAGCTGCCACATTCTCTAATGTTTACTTGCAATGCTTCTTAGCAGCCTACTTGAAAATTTACACTTACGCTGTGCTATTTTCTCAGTTCATTTGTACTCAGTGTCACTTTATAGGGAATCTTTTTTACCCTAGGTATTTGACAATCCATTTCTCTTTGCATTCAGCCTTCTATAAATGCCAACACACAAGAAAGACTTCCCTAAATGAATGACCTACAATAATAACCCACACTCTATATCTATTACACAGCTTTACTCCTCTCCATAATATACATCGCTACTCAATCTTGTCTACCTATGTATTGACTTGTCTATTGTTTCTTTTCTTCACTATATTACACACTCTACTACTGATGGCAATGCCACTTTTCCTCATTGTTGTATTATCAATACCTTTCACAGTACATGAGGCATGGAAGCCCTAAGTAAATACAATGAATGAATGAATGACTCAATGGGAATGGAAATATACTAAATGAACCAATTAAATGTAAAGCAAAACTTAAATGAAAAACCAGCTCATAAACTTTTCTTTATGAGCACAATTTTTTTTTTTTTTTTTTTTTTTTTTTGGTTTTTCTCCGGTACCGGGAACCGAACTCACGACCTTGCGCTTGCCAGGCAGG
>NW_004955531.1:3192957-3212299 GCF_000276665.1 Chinchilla lanigera | reverse complement strand
TCCCAGAAGATCTAAAAACATCATATCACAGTGATATATGTGCACCTATGTTCACAGCAGCGCAATTTGTAATGGCTAAAATGTGGAAGCAACCCAAACGTCCATCCACCGAGGATTGCATAAGAAAATTGTGGTACTTTTATATAATGGAATATTACTCAGCTGTAAAGAAATGTAAACTCGAGGCTCTTATAGGCAAATGGTCACAACTAGAGACTATACTCGTAAGTGAAGTAAATCAAACATACATGTGCAAGCACCACATTGTTTCACTAGTCTAAAATTTGAAAGAGTTAATTTAACCTTGGAGGTATGATAGACACTGTGAAATGATAAGAAACCACTCAAGAGTAGAGGGCAATAGGGATGTGGGAAAAGAGAAGGAAAAGAAGGAGAAATTTTGTATGTATGTATACAGGATAGTTAACATGGTTGTTCCTCTGTCTTCTATTTCATTTCTGAAAGAAACTGTCAATGAGTCTTTGGTTGATCAGTGTTGCATTTCTATATCTGTTTTCATGAGAAGCCACTTTGAAGATATCAATATGTAATACCACAACCATTGTTAATTCCCTACCACTTTGTTTGTAACTCCGTAGTGTCTGTACCGTTCTTTTGCTCTGTTGTAAAATGTTGTCTGTTAATGTTTTCCTCCTTTTATTTTTAAAATTAAAAAAAAAACAGTAAGAAAGAATAACAACATAGCTATGCCACTGGTAAGCTATAAATATTTCTGAGAATTTCTGAAGCTTTCTGTCTTCTAGCTTTCAAAGTCTTCTGCCCCATAAGATAATTATTGTCCTGAGTTGAGTCAATTATTTCCTTGCTGTTTAAAAGTTTCATTATATATGACAAGTACATAGGGCTACTTAAAAATGAAATTGTTGATCACCACTTTTGTTTTCACTCATCAGTGTGTTTTTAAGATTTATCTATATAAATGTATTCAATTTAAATTTGTTCCCAATTTTGTATATTATTCATTATAGGGATGTATGCCTATTTATTTATCCATATTTCTCATGATGGCCTTTTGGGTGGCTTTCAGGTTACTGTGATATTCTTTACAATTTATTATTAATATTCTTTTTATGTATCTTTCCATTATTATTAGCTTTGGAACATTTTCTCTCCTTAGAAAAAAATTATAATTCTATATTTAATCAATCTTGTGTCTGTCTTGCAGTAAGTTTGAGGAAAACCTTGTTTTCCTCATTCTGGTATTCTTAGAAGTTTACTATAGCCTTTAAAAACATATTCGCATCACCTTAGATAATTTATGCACAGAAGCTCTGAAGTTAACACAGCAGTGCCAATTAGAAGTCAGCTTTCTTTTCTTAAAAAGGTTCCAAAGAAGCTATTTTCAGCAATGTAGAAAATATTGTCAAACTTTTATAATACCATAGAAGTTTTTCCCATAAACTGAGTTTTGTGTTCCCTACACTTTGTTAGTTAAATTAACTCCAAATAAATATATACTGTCTCTGACGCAAAAACGAAAGGGGAGCACTTCTATCTTAAATAGGTGAGGCAGATCCTCTCTTCACTGTTTGGTTTAAATTGACCTGTTGAATACACTCAGGGACTGCAATTCTCTTCTCAATAAGAGGGTCTGTCAGATTCAATAAATAAAAATATAGGACATCAAATTTAACTTTAATTTATGATCCATAACGAATAAAATTTTAGTGGAAGTATGTCTAATATGATGTTTGAGATCTACTCATACTAAAAAAGTACTCATTGTTTATCCCAAATGCAATTGGCTAGGCATCCTGTGCTTTAGTAGGCAACCCTATAAAAATTTTACTAGATAAAAAGTTCCCAGGTTTCCCTCAAGGTGTTCAAATTGCTTTCTGTATATCAGGAAGTAACTAACTGCGGGGTACTTAGCTAACCTTTTATTGCTTTTGCTATATCTTCATTTCATACTGCACATTATCTTCAGGCAAAGCACTGAGAGGCTTATGAAAACTATTTTGCTTAAGGAGGATCATTTGTGCTGATAGTTCCTTAATAATATTTTTCCAAGTGCAGCAAGTTTCAATCTTTAAAAGAACAGCACATGAAACTTCATGCATCATAACATGGCTTAGGGGGACACTGGATCTGAAAAATATCAGGACAGTCCCTAGATTGCGTGAAAGACAAGATGGGAAAAGTCTTCTGAAACTCGCAGGCTCCTGAAGTGCAACAGCTTCCGTAAGAGTGCCATTGGCTTTTACTTGCCACTAGCTTATTTTCAGGTCCATGTGCATTCAGGGTGGCACTACTACCCTGAAACCCTAACAGTCAGCTTTTCCTCACAACAGACTTTCTATACCAAACATGCTTGAGATGTCTGGCCGACAGACCAATACATGTGTCCTGCCAAACTTAGGGAATGGACGCCTGGGAGCCAGGGAGAGAGTTAGCAACCAACACTGAAACAGAGGCCACAGAATCAAGTGTGAGTTTGACTAGAGATGGTACTGGTACCAAGGATAGTGGTGTCTCCAGCCATGCTAGCTCAGAAAAGCAAGGCATACATCCAGAAAGTTCAAGAGATGACATCAAGAATTTTGATGGTTTTGTCAGGAATGAGGAAAGACTATTCCATCACCACTTAGAGGAAGGAGAGATAGGATGAGGAAGAAGAATAGCCTCAGGTACATGTGCAGAACAATGACGCCAACCATACATAGCATTTATCAGATAAGGACAAGTGCCTGGAGGAGAGAGTATCCTTAGTGACATTAGCACTCCTGCAACCTCCCTGACAAGTCCTTAGTGTTCTTCAGCAGTGGCAGCTAGGTTCAGGTGCTCACAGGAGATTTGTGGGGGTAAGAATCTTTGTGCAGTTTCTGCCTGAAGTATGGTCTTGCAGGCCAAGTCAGGTGTGTCACTACTGGGCATGGTAATTAGCATGGCACCAGTTGGCTAATGGTAGTGATGACTTGAGGGTGTTAGTATGAGACTATCTCTTGATCTAGGAGAAACTAGCACTAGAATTTGAGAGTGGCCGCAAAAATACTATCTTTCAGCCTAAGTTCCTGCCTAATCGTGGTGATTCCACCCTGCTCATGTATGTCCATCATGCGCAGGTACAGGTAGTACAGCTGCTATGGTTTGTGTCTGGATATCCCCTCAAAGCCTCATGCAGTCATGGGGTGGGCTTTTACAGTTTATGATTAATCCATAACCCAATGCTGGGATTATGGGTGTGAGTGCTACACTCACCCTTGGGTGGACAGTTTGCATATCTAAGGGAGAGAAAGAGGTTGCTTGCCACCCCTCCTCCCTTTTTGCTCTTGTTGTTTTGCTATTTTCTGCCTCCACGAACTGTTGCCTTCTGCCATGTGCCACTCTGCCTTGGAGCCAGCTGAGTATGGACTGAAACCTCTACAGACTGTAAGGTAAATAAACCTTTCCTTCCTTAATTTTGGGTGTTGGGTATTTTGTCCCAGCAATAAGAGAAAAATAACCAAGACAGAATTTGGTACCAGAGGAGTGGGGACGTTGCTGTGACTATACCTAACCATGTGGTTCAAGAGCCTTTGGAAATGGTTTGTGGGAAGAGTTTGGTAAGGTTTGGAGATGTGGCCAGGAAGAGTAGAGCTGGAATGCCTTTGGCTGTTTTGAATGGGAGAGTCTGGTCAGAGCTTAGAGGACCAGAAGGCTGATAGAAATCCTGCTGGTAAAGACCAGGTTCAGGAGGATTCTGCGGGGAAGAAGGAATGTTTTCACTGTTGGACTCCAGATGATGTATGTGATAGCTTGGCAGAAAGTTTCTCGACATTTTGCTGGTGTCCAGAGACTTTGCCTAAGATTGAGATTAAGGCTGGTGGACTAATTAATCTGGCAAAAGAAATTTCAAGGCAGTCGAATGTTGGGGCAGTAGCACGGCTATTGTTGGGGGCTTTTATCCAGATTTTTGTTGAGAATCAAGAGCAAAGAGCCCAGGAGAATGATTTAAAATATGTGTTTGGCCAGAAAGAAAGCTTCTGTAAAGCTGCGGATTGCAGAGATAAAACTGAGGCAATCTCCATTGCTGAGAAGGAACAGAATAGAAAAGATGGCCTGAGGGCATTAGAAGAACTAAGTCTTCACCCTTTGCAGCCTCAAAATTGCAAAGGTGAAAGACCTTACCTTGAGGAGAAAGCAGCAGAGTACAGTGTTCCAGAATGGCAGTTGCATACAGAATTTGCTCCTCAGAATTTGATTCAGAGTGCCCAGAGATCCAGGCACTTGGCTCCTATAGCCAAGAGAGGGGAAAGATTGGCTACTGCTCCAGGTAGCAGCAGACCTTGGCATCATCTCCATGGCCCTGGCTTTAGGTGCATGGAGAATGCAAGAGTTCTGAGGTTGAAGAGGCTTCCACCCAGATTTCAGAAGGCCTGGTAGGCCAGCCAGTGTGCCCCTGAAAGGGCAGTGTGTGAGGCTGTGAGTGTGAATTGAAAGGTGCAGTGGAGACCTCAGAAGTTTGGGAAAGCCAGAAACGTGGATTGTCTGAGAAAAGCTGCAAGGAGTGAGCAAAGCAGGCCTAAGAGAGAAGCCGTGGAAGCTACAACCATCAGAAGTACCATTGGGGTGGAGCCACAGAAGGCCTTTGGAACACACAACTTATCAGAGATTGCTTGGGATGTTCCACGTGGAACTACAGGACATAATGTTAGCCCTGCTGGATTTTGGACTTGCTTTGGTCCAATGCTTTTTATCCCGTTTGTACTTTTTGGAATGGCAACACCTATTTTGTGCTATTGAATGTTGGAAGTGTTTAACTTTTCATTTGTACAGGGGCTCACAGCCAAGAGTTCGCCTTAGATCTTAAAGACTTGGTACTTGGACTTTTCAGCAATGCTGAAACTGTTAGGATTTTGGCAACTCTTAGAGCTAGTTTAAAATGTCTTTTGCATGAAAGGATGTGCATGATTCTTTGGAGGGGCAGGGGTGGAATATTATAGTTTGTGTGTTCCCCCAAAGCCTCAGGCAGTCGTGGGGTGGGCTTTTAGAGTTTATGACTGATCTATGATTCAATGCTAGGATTATGGGTGTGAGTGCTACACCTGCCCTGGGGCAGATAGTTTGCATATGTAAGGGAGAGAAAGATGCTGCTTGCAGCCACTCCTCCTCCCTTCTTGCTCTTGTTGTTTTGCTATTTTCCACCTCCATGAACTGTTTGCCTTCTGCCATATGCCACTCTGCCTTGGAGCCAGCTGAGTAAGGACTGAAACGTCTACAGACTGTGAGCTAAATAAACCTATCCTTCCTTAATTTTGGGTGTTGGGTATTTTGTCTCAGCAACGAGAGAAAAGTAACCAAGACAAAAGCTATTTGCTTCACCATACCGCAAGAATACTCAGTGTGTGGTCAAGCACAGGCAGCTTCCTATAAATTGGCTTTGGAGTTAGATTCCCTTTTCAGTTCAGCTGAAGATGCAGTTGTTTTGAACACTGACCTCTGACAATGTAAGCCAGCTTCAAAAGTGGTGGTAACTAAAGGAAATGAAAAGAAAGTGAGATTAAACAATTTATATGAATCTTAGCAACAAGTACCAGTTCATAGTAGGTGGACGTGGTCAGTTTGTGGGACTTATGACCAGAAAAAACTGGTAAGACAAAGAACAATGGATACTGAAGACATTCTGTTATTACTGCCTTGCCAACCATGATTCCGGAGCAAGCATCACTTACTTTATGTACAGCCACAATGGTACAGAGCTCCCAACCAGCTACAATGATGAAGATATTTACTTCCTCAACTCTACTGACAGTGATGAAGCTCAGTATGTTAAGAGAAGTAAGAGGCACAGAAATATTGCTACCATGAAAGGTGTGAATTTCTATGGCCCAAGGAGTGAGTGAAAGGTGAGTGATAGTGATTGTGGCCAAATCTTCCTCTGGGATAAATCGTACTTCCAGATCATTCAGTTTGTGGAGGGGAAAAAGGAGGTATGGTAAACTGTCTTGGACTCCATCCTTATCTATCTAAGATGATGACCAGTTGCCTAGAGAGTGATATCGAGATCTGGGTAACCATACCTAATGCTCCCACTTAGCTTCTGGGATTAAAGAACTCCATGAAGAACAAGAAGAAAGAAGATGAATATATCCTGCACCACAATGACCTGTTCAAAAACTACACAACTTGGTTACTCATGACTAACCTGACACAGACAAATCAGCACCAGCACCAGGTAGTTGGGATCACAGATGCAGACTTGAATGAATCTTCCTCATCACAGATCCATCTGAGGAGGAAGGCCAAGATTGAGTACAAGACTTTCCATCCTGAAAGCTTCATATCCCATCAAGATAGATGCCGCTTCAGTAGACTAGAATTCAAATTTCAGGTTAATAGGTTTGCCTACATTTTGTTTTCTTTAAGATACAGTGAAAATCATCTCATATCATCTTTCTCTCTACCTTCCCTCCATGCATTCTTGCTCTTTCATTCTTCTTTTATTACATGGTTTCTTCTCTTCTTTTACCCCTTGTCATTATGTGAATGTTAAGTAAATTATTTATATCACTTTTCCTTTATTTCCTTATAGTTCACCTCTAAAGCTTGCTAATTTTGGTTTAAAAACATTCTTATTAGATCTATCTTCTCATTGCTGACACTAAAGTATGTCATTTTTTAAATACTAATGTAATTCTGAATATCAAGTTTGGTTTATCCCAAAATTGTACTAGTATGGATTTATGCTTTAGAAGTATAGGAAAATAAAACAAACCATGGTTTTGTTCCTTGAATACTGAGCCTTGGCCATACATATGCCTCTCTGTCACAGAAGAGCAAAACAAGCGAAAAAGCATGTAAGTTCCTAATCAGGTCTTTTACCCCTTTAGAATACACAGCTTGGGGTTATCCACATTTTCTAAATCCATTGATTAATAATATTGAATAATTTAAGCACTCTGAGGCTGCTAAGAATGAAATTAAATACTCTACACTTTCATTTTTCTGGAACTTCCAGTTCAGAAATCTCACAGGATTGCCTTCCTAGAATTCTCCTGAGACATCTAACTCCTATAACATGCCTGCTTAAAATGTAAGAATTTTTCATAGTTGAAAGTACATATTTCAGTTAACTAGGTTTCAGGGGTACTAGAGATTGAAACTGGGGGTACTCTATACTGAGCGATATTGTCTGCCCTTTTTATTTTTTATTTTGAGGCAAGGTCTTGCAAAGTTGCTTAGGCTAATCTCAAATTTGTAAACCTCTTGGCTCAGTCTCCTCAGTAACTGGGATTACGGATGTGTGTCACCACTCTCAGCTCAATTATCTTTTATGAATGGAAATGTTACAGTGAAAGACTATCTATAAATAACCATTTTATGTAATAGTTAGAAAAAATCCTATTAGACAACCATATCTTGCTTAAAATTCTCTGCAGCTGTTGATGAGAGTTAATTTGCTTTAAAATTGTTTTAAGCCTTATTTAATGTAAAAACCATTTCTTACCTTGGATACTGAATGCCCTGTTACTGTTCAATAATAATCTCCATTCTCATTTTGTACATGTTATTTGTGTAAGCAAATTCAAAAGGTCACCTTCATGCAAACACTGAGGAACTATAACACATCCCTCTTTGAAGATTTTTGTTGGGAAAGAGGGATGTAATGAAACATCCCATAGCCTAACAATGGCTTTCCTTTGATAATACGTCTTGAAATAGGTACTATTCCTGCTCTCTCGGGAGCAAGTAGAGAAATTTGCATAATGAGATTAGGCTTTTGAATGGAAAATATCTTAACCAAAGTTCCTGTTCGCTGAGATTCAAAGTTAGGTACAAGTGCCTGGGGATTTGGAGGCCTGGAGAAGCCTCCACAGTCTGCTGTCAGGAAAGGACCTTAACAGTCCCCAAGGGGATATCACCTGGACAACTCAGTGAATCTGAGCTGACCCCCGCAGTGGTCATAGCACATAGGAACAGAGAGCTCTAAACTAGGATACCAAGTGTCGGCCACCTTGCATAACTGAGTAGAATGCATTCTAGCAACATTAACAAAACGCTGAAGAAACATGTAGGATTTTAAGTGACACTGGATGTCAGTGAGAGCAAAGGTAAGAGCAGCTTAATTAGGTAGTTCTTTTCCCATCTGCTGTTTATAAGGAGAGGGAGCTCTCTGGGGAATGTAGACTCTTATCAACTTAAGTAAACTAAAACTTTGTTTCAGGGTTCCCTGAATGAACCTGAGCCTGCTTGTGAATTAACAGGCATTTGAGAAAAAAATCGGAAGTTAAAGTAAAGGTAAAAGTAAAGCCCTATTTGTTTTACACTCAGAAAGTAGGGGCAAGGATACCACATGCTGCTATGCCCATGCCAGCTCTGTTTATACGCTGACTCACCCGGTGTGGAGGGGGCGGCAGCTGGCTCACAACTACTTCAGCTGCCCATCATATCTTCCTTTAGCTTTACTATCTCTAAAAAGTGCCCACTTCTTCTGCAGGGTACTTACATCATTGGAGCTAGAGGTCTGGAGGCAGTGAGACATCAACATGGGTTCCAGTGTGTCCTTGCTGTCACAGATAACCCTCACGGATTCCTGTTCAGCTTGGTTCCCTCACGATGCGTCCATCTCTCCTTTCTGACTGCCTGCTGACTTCAGGTTCTAGAATCTAAAGCAAAGTCAAAAATCTCATCTTACTACAAGGGCTGAACAGTTACCACAAATATGTGTGTGTGTGTGTGTGTGTGTGTATACACACACACACACACACACACACACACATGACCTATAGTACACCCACAGTATTAAACTTTAAACTTGAGTGATGCAACTTCCCTCCACATGCTTTGGGCTAACTTCCAAAATTACTTGGACATGAATAGTTGCTATTTGGCGGATTTGAAGAGCCTAAAGGACAATGTTGGAATGTATATAGCTCTAGCTCTAGATATAGAATATATATAGTTATTTATATGCATGTATGTGTATATATATATACACATACAGAGAGAGAGAGAGAGAATTAAATAGTTAAATTGAAAACTACAGTTAGTATCACAGATAAAAATCCCAAGCTGGTGAAATATGAATTAGAAGAATGAAATAATTGTTACAATTTTAATTTATGCACCTAGTGGCCTTACTAGTATACAGAATATAACCATATCTGCCATAACAGGTATGCCCACTGTGTGGTGGGCAAAAGTTAGAATTTTACCAATTCTATAAGCAGGTGAAACTGCACTTTTAGCTTTAACTTTTCAACACTAATTATTTCACTCCAATATGAAATTTTCTGTGTAGGCCTTCGTGGCCTTTATGCAGTATGATAATTCTCTTAATTATGCACAGAATTTAACTGCATAAAGTTAAAACAGATGCCTAACTATACTTTTAAAAAGACATCTTCTGGCAGCTCTTCCTTAAAAGGACAGGTGTGGAAAGAATAGAGATGGAAAAAGAATATAATGGAGCATACTTGCTAAAGGACAGGCCAAAAAATTTCTGGACAGTTTGCACAGTCCAACAGCAGCCTTCAGCGTGTTTATTCTATCATGTTGTGCGCCAAACACCTAACTCAGTGAGTTTACAATGGGCCTAATCTTAGCTATCCTGAGAGTGACTCCTATGCACCTCACTATTTTAATTATCTCAACTTCAGTCTAAAGAGGAAAATGAGCGTTTTGGATTTTTAGATTTAGTTCTTATTTATGACATACTTTCTGTGTATTAAAACAGTTGCAATCTCTCACTGGTATTCCGTTAGCTATCTGAGAAACCAGAAATGGCAGCCATGTTAGTATTTCAAGGCTCTTAAATTATAGTCCTCCGGGCAGGAGGATCTTAGGTTCAAGCCCAGTCTGGGCAAGTCAGTGATTTAATGAGGGCTAGAGGTGGCACTCACTGCAAAGGACCTGAGTTCAGTCCCCAGTACAGCAAAAATATGTGTCTGTGCAAAGTAAAAGCAAATATAAAAACAATACCTACTGCGATAGAGACATCACTTCTAGTCTGAGCTACATATGAATCTGGGTGACATTAATTTAAAGGTAGTTTTTGTGAATCCTTATCTAGAATCAAATTCAAAGTTTAACAGAGCCCATGCAATTGATTTTTTTGATTACTAAAAGAGTTACAATGATCCAACCATTCTGGTAGCTATCTTCATCAGCTGATGGGCACGACCACACTGTAAGGGACTGGGATAAGTGACCATTCAGGTCCTGAGCTATTTAGAGAAAATTCTCTTTTCTACAGTGAAAGTTGCTAAGTAAGAGATAAGATCTGGGATTTAGTTGTTACTCCATTAAAAAAGTAACTAGTATTTAACAGATACCCATGAATATTGGTTACAGTCTCATAGTTATGAGTTGGTGACTAAGAAGATTTATAAGACATGGTGAATAAAGATATTTGTAAAACTTTTAAAAATGTTTTTAAGAATATGAAAATAAACTAGCATCAACATCATCAGACATAGACCAATATTTAGTGGAAAAAGGTTTTGTTCCACATGATTTCTTGTAGTAGTCCTTCTGAACAAAACCTCTGGAATTTTAGGGAAATGGAACTGATGGAACTGATCTGCACAGTACTGAAGGTGTGGCTATTTGACTCAAAGCATTCGTGAAAATTCAAAGAATTGTATAACAAAAGAGTAAACTTCAGCATAGGCAAAATTTACAAATTTTCAACCAAGATATCAGGGCATCTAAGGATGAAATACTCTGTCTACCAATGAATTTGACTGCATTACAAATGTATAACTCAATGAATCAGTAGTGGAAAAAAGGAAGCTGGGTTAACCAGGAATAGTTTACCTTTGTGTCACTGGGGCAGCATGTTTCTTTACATATTATCCCGAGTGCTTGGGCATGTATCATTTCAACCAGTCGATTCTTACAGTGAATGAATTTGATAAAATTGTTATCTCCATATATCCCGTTATATTATAAAAATTAATAAAAATTATGCAATCTTTGATCATCAAATATTTCAATAATTGGACTGGTAAGTGGTTTAAATGATTATGTCAAGTGGTATTTTGCAGGACAACTGTAAAATTAAGACAAAAAGAACTGGAAACTAGTGGGTAAATGCATTTCTCATTAGAGTTGTTTAAGCCTTTCTTTTTATTTTGTCTTTTTGAGACAGGGTCTCACTATGCAGTTCAGGCTGGTCTTGAACTCACTCTGTAGTGCAGGCTGGCCTCGAACTCACAACAATCCTCCTGCCTCAGCCTCCTTAGTGCTGGGATTACAGATGTACACCACCAAGCGCAGAAATCATTTTTTAACTTCACCCTCTACTTTGGATAATTCTTTTTTTTTTTTTTTGGAACCAGAAATCAAACTCAGGACCCTACACTTGCCATGAAGGCACTTGTGCCACTGAGCTCTCTCCCTGGCTCATTAGAGTTGTTTAGTAATTTTAAAACTACTTTTCATGTATGTCTTAGGTTGAGTAAATAATGTAACTGGATGATGGAGGTGATAATCAGATTTCTCACAGTTAAATTGTAGATGAGCAAGGAAAGAAATCTGAATGAATCCTGTTGTACTAGATTAGCATCAGAAACATTATTATGCACTTATAATAAGCATAATATTATATATATATGAAAAGTTGCAGAAATAATTATAGAAATAATTTTTGGTTAATGTGTACATATGTATCTTATAGCTACCTCCACAGACACACCCTCAAATAAGTGACATCTTAGTAACATTGAACACACCTGGTACCCAGATCTTGATTTCTAATACCATTCTAAACTAAAAGGAACCAAAAATTCTTAAAGAGAAGTGGTTGAATCTAAGGCTGGGACAGAAAATACACAAAATGAACATAGAATGTCTAATAGTGCAAAATTGCAAGGAAATCCTCTTAAGCAATAGGATGAAAAAATATCAAAGGCCATTTAAACCAACTTGAAAGATTTCCATTAGTCAAAGCCAAAATGATTTCAGCAAAAAGAAAATGTGGTATTAGATTACAGTTCAAGGCATAGATTTCATGAGACCATAACTGACATAAGAAAGTTAATAAACAAATGGGGGGAAAGTTTCAAGTCTCTCTACAGGGCAATTCCAAAAAATGTAAGTAGATACTCCTCTCAAACATGTAGTCTTATTCTGTTAATTTCCTATCACCTTGTCTGAAATTCTGTACTGCTTTTATTGCTTCTGTGTTGTTTTGTTTATGTCTGTGTGTTTGTTAGCATGTTTTCGTTCTTTTATCTTTAAAAGAAAAAAGAAAAAAAAAGAATGTGGACTAGGTTTAGAGTACTGTGTGCAAAAAATGGGGTATAAAATGAAGAAAACATACTTACTGTATAGTAAGAAAGTGTGACAAACATCACTGAATCAGGTGAATAAGATTAACATCACCAATGATGTCATATTGATGTCATGTGTCTCCAATATGACACAATGATACAGGCATTCACCTCTGATTATTCTTCCCCAAACTCTACATAATACCATTCTGCACTTGAAAAACAAATCAGAAAACCACAGATTGATGGACATATAAAGAAATACCTGTCCAGAACTCTTCATAACTTTCAAGGTCGCAAGAAACAAGGAAAGGCCAAGAAACCATAACAGATCCAATTAGTCTAAGGAGACATAATGGCTAAACATAATGTGGTATCCTGGAGCAGAAAGAGGAAATTAGTGGCGAAAGTATTAAATATGAATAAAGTCTGGAGGCTACTTAATAGTAAAGACCAGTGTTGATTTCTTAATCTTGACAAACATATCAAGATAATGGAAGATATTAGAGAGAATTGGTTAGTGGATATATGGGAATGGTTGTCTTTTGAAGTTTTATATAAATCTAAAATTATTTTTAAATCACAAAAATCCTGATAAATGCTCCAAAAAAAAGTTCATGGGAAAAAAATCCGTAAATAGAGGATAATGTTTATCACGTATATAAAAATAATTCAGTTCCCTTAATATTTGCAGTCTCTACTTATTTTATGATGCATGCTTAGTAATTTTCATTATTCGTGACTTTTAAAAAATGTTTCCCCTTTTATCTCTCTATGACTATTTTGTTCAATGATGTGCTTCTGCTAAGTTGCTTCTAATAAAAGTCTAATAAAAACTGTAAATTGAAGTAAAGATAAAAATTCTAAATGTCAACATTTAGTAAATTTCAAGCAGAAAGAAATTTTCTTAAAGGGAGACACATCACAAAACTAAATTGTAAAGTATTTATCATTTAGGACCATATAAAATATTCATGAGTAGTTCCTTTAAACCATTCAACATTTAATACACAATTTACCTCTCTTTGCAGCATTTATATTTTTACCAAAATCTTCAGAATGGAAGTAGGGTGGTGTTATGGCTCATATCTAAAATATCCCAAAAGTCTCATGTCTTTAGAGGTGGGGTTTTGTGCAGATGGTGACTAATTAAAGGCAGTAACTACACTCATCAGTGGATTAATCCACTAATAAGTTCACAGCTGAATGTGCTGTTCAGAGGCGGGACTTGGGTAGAAGATGTGGAACATAGAGTCACTGGCTGGAAGGGTATATTCTTGTCTCCAGGTCTTCCCTTTGCTCTTTGCTTCCTGCCTGCCATGAGGTGGGTAGCATTCGCCCTCATATCCTTCTGCCATGCTCTTTATGCCATGGAGCCAGATGACCATGGATTGAACCCACTGGAACAGTGAGCAAAATAAGTCTCTCATCCTTAGTTGCATATACCAGTTATTTTTGTCTAAGTGAGAGAAATGTCTAATACAAAAAATTGGTGCCAGAGAAGTGGTGTTAATGCTATGACTACACATGATCATGTGATGTAGAAGCCTGTGGAATGAGTTTGCCACGGGAATTTGGGTAGGTTTGGAGATGCAAGTTAAAGAAGCTCTAGAATGCTGTAAGGAGAGCCTCATGGGTGATTCTCTTTGAAGCTCAGAAGATAAGAGTGCTATTAGGAATGTGACCAGTAAAGACCAAGCTCAGAAGGTTTTAGCTAGGAAAGACTATAATGAAAACTGGACTAGAGGCCATGTATGTTTCATTATGGCAGATAATTTGCCTATACTTAGTCCATGTCCTAAGACTTTGTGTGGGGCTGTACTTAAAGGTAGTACACCAATTAATCTCACAGAAGAAATTTGAATGTGGCTCAATGTTCAACCTGTGGCATGAGTATTGCTGATTGTTTTTAGCTAGATAAATAGAATTTGGAGCAAAAGTGTAACTGAATGATTTAAAAAATTTCAACTTGGCCAGAAAGGAAATACCTGTAAAGTTGAAGCCAAGGACAGTGTAATTGCTAAAAGGAATAGAGCCCTTATAAGCAGCCAAGTACATTGTATCAGGGTAACAGAAAAGATGCTTTGAAGGTATCTCAGGATTTGGTCAGAACCCACCCATCACAACTGCAAGTGTGCAAAAGGGTAAACTCCTGATTTATTTCTCTTCATATTATGGACTCAAGGTATATTCATTTACCTATGAATAACTCAAGCTTATCTTTCTTTTTGGCAGGGTATACTCTATTGTGCATAAATACCATGTTTTCTTTATCCCAACAAGCTTAAATACTGCATGATTTCTCTTATATGACAAATCCTAAGTATAAATTAATAGAAAAGTAAACAATAATGGGAAGCATGGAGATCTTTTCTAATGGGAAGACAAGATAATGGAGAGAAGTTGAAAAGAAGGGAGGAGGAGGGGAAGGAAAAAGGATTGATGTCTACTATGTATATGTATCAACTCCCCACAATGAATGTAACCATTTTGTATAAAAACTGTGAAAAAGTAAAAAGGTAAACTTCTTTGAAATACTTTGCTTTGAGAAGAGACTTTCAGGATACCCTGCTTATTCAGAGCTTCCTATGGAACTGTACCCTGGCATTCAGCCATTCAGGCACAGAGAGACTTTTGCAGTCATGGTCCAAAGAAGTAAGGCTACTGCTCGAGGTGGCATCAAATTTTGGTATGACCCGCATGATACTCATCTTACTGGCATGAAGAATGCAGTATCTGTGGGCTCAGAGGGGCTTTCACACAGATTTCAAAGGAAGGCCCAAGAGTTTAGGCAAGAAATGTCTGAGAGAGCAGTGTGTGGGGCTGTGGGAATGAAGCCAAAGGTGTAGCAGAGATAACAGGGAGTTGGAACTGTCAGGAACATGAACCATCTATGGAAACAAGCTATAGACCATGAGAAGAGCCACTCTAAAAGAGTCTATGTGGGAAGCAGAGGCAGAGCTGGCAAAGCTCTTTGGAAGTCATATCTCACAACTTGCCCCAGGAGATGGAAATGGAAGTACAGGATTTAATGTTTGACCTGCTGGTTTTCAATCCTGCTTTGGTCTAATTTCTTTTGATCCCCTTATTCCTATTCCTCCCTTTTGGAATGAAAATGTTTATCCTGTGGTATTGTATAAATGACTGACTTTCTTTTTTAACTTTTACATAGGACCACAGTTACAAGTTTGCCTTGAGTCTCGGAGGAGACTATGGACTTGATTTTTCAATAGCATTGAAACTTTTAAGATGTTAATAACTCTTGGAGATGTACAAAATGCTTTTTGCATAATGAGCTAGACATGAGCCTTTGGAGTGCCGGGAGTAGACTATTATGATTTAGATCTAGAATGCCCCCAAAAATCACATGTGTTAAGAGGTAGGGCTTTTGCAAGGTGATTGTATTGGGGAGGGCATTATATTCACCAATGGAGTAATCCACTAATGAATTCACAGCTGAATATACTATTAGAAGGGGGGCCTGGGTGAAACAGGTAGATCACTAAGGATGGGACCTAGAAGGGTTCCCAGATAGTCCTTTCTCTACTTCCAGCTACCATAGGATGAGCAGTAGTTTTGTACCAGGACCTTCTGCATTGCCATTTCTGCTTTGGAGAAAGCTGACAATGGATGGACCCTACTAGAACTGTGAGCCCATAAACCTCTCCTTCAAATTGCAGTGGTCAAATATTATGTGCCAGTGATAGAAAAGTGACTAATATAAATAGAAGTCAGAATTGAGTTAGTTTAAGGCTATATAAGGTGAGGGTATAAAAAAGGTAAGTGTGTTAAGAAGTTTTAATACATGGAGGGAGAAAAAGGGGTGATATCTGGCCAATATATTCACAGTGAATATCTAGGCATGCAAGAGATATTAATAAATTAATGATGTAGAAAATAGTGGGAAACTCTACCCTTTAAGCCTTTGAGAACGAGATGATCTAACAACCTGTGGAAGAATGGCCTTTCCTACAATCAGACCAGAATTGAATTCAGAGGTAAGTAAAGTCAACAAGATCTGATGAAGTAAAGATTAATGGGAGGAGACTGATGTCACTGCACTAGCTTTCTGTCCAGCAGAAAAGCCATCAGTTTAAACTTCTAGTGTGTATGTGGGGGTGTAGTTTCAAAAACTGAGGAGAAAATTTGAACTAGTTTTCTCAAAAAGTGGAAAAATGATCTTCCAGGTAAATATAATCTTTTTAAGGAAATTAAATTCTAAAATAAAATTGTAACTAAAGAATACCTGCCTTGGACATCACCTTATGAATGACATTTAAAATGCAAATGTTGCTTAGAAATGGATTTTTAGAAGGTGTACATTAAGACCTTACTCCTCTCTAGACAGCTGATTTAGACAACAGGCATTAACTGGCATTCACACCCAATGTCAAGTCATCATCACTTAAGATTCAATCTAAAATTTCAACTTTCCACTAAAATGCTTATAGTCATCTATTGCTTGTGCATATACACTTACTGATTGCTCGCAGCTACAGCACTATGCAAATCTAGACAACTCCTGGAATCATGAGTAAGAAACCTCCTACATCCATAGTACTATGTGATTTTTTAAGAAAATACTTTTTAAATTAGAGGTAAGTTGAATATATTAAAATTCACAAATTAAATGTTTATTTTTAATTTTTAGATTTAAGCATAAAAGATACAAAAATACAGAAATTTCTGTTACCTCAGAATTTTTCTTCATGCACCTTCTGGTTCCTCACTGTTCCTGCCCCTGGGATCACTATTACACTAGCATCGAGGTTACAGATGACTTTTGTTTAATGTTGAACTTCAAGTAAGTATAATCACGCAGTGTGTCTTGTGTGTGCACTTTTTCATTCATTGTTATAGGTAGAATATGAAACTCTAAAAGACAACGTCAGGCAAAACATAAGCCAAATTTCTTAACACCTTTTCCAAATAAATGTACAGTGCTTGCAACAGATTGAGGGCCATATAAGGGCATTTTCCTTCATGAGGAAGATGCCAGGGGTAAGTGCTTTGGTTTTCTATTAGTACTTTATTTTAAACTGTACATAAAAACATATGAGTCATACATGTCAACAGGATATTAGGTAATGCTTGATAAATGTATACATTTGATAATGTTTAAATCATATTGAATATATTTTATCTCAAACAGTTATCATTTCTTTATGACAAAATCTTTCAAAATCATTTAACTTTTTGAAATGTACAGTGCATTCTTGTTATGAATAGCCATCCTACTGTGCAATAATACAACATATCTTCTTGCTTCTATATGACTGAAACTTAGTGTCAGTTGATCATCCTTTTTCTATTGTTTCCACCTTCTACTCTTTCAGCTTTTGATGACCACCATCCTAAGGGAACTTCAGTGACATGAACTTTTTAAAGAATTCCTCATATGAGTGAGATCATGCATTACTTGTCTTTCTGTGTCTGACTTAGTTGACTTAATGTAATAATCTCCAGTTCCATCCATGTTGTCACAACTGATAGGCTTTCATTCTTTATATGGTTGAATAGTATCATTCATCAGCTGATGGACAAGCAGATTGTTCTGATTTCTTGGCTTTTGTGAACAGGGTTGCAATGAACATGAGAGTACAGATGTCTCCTTGAATTACTAATTTCATTTCCTTTGGATATATACTCAGAAATATGAGTGGTGGGTGTAATGTACTTCTATTTTTAATTTTTGAGAACCTTCGATACTATTTTCCATAATGGCTGTACTAGATTTCAATATAAGTTCCCCAACAATGTACAAAGCTTTCCTCTCTTCCATATCCTCATCAGCACTTGTCATCTTTAATCTTTGTAACAGATAGCCATTTTCATTGGGATGAGATAACATCTCATTATGGTTTTCACTTTCATTTCCCTGATGAATAGTGATGTTAGGTATTTATCCTGTAGCCACTGCCCATTCCTATGTCTTCTTTTGAGAAATAGCTACATCTATTGTACATTATTTTTGTGATACTTCAGATTGAACTAAGGCCTTTGTGCTGAGCTACATCTCCAGTCATTTTTTTATTTTTTATTTGAGACAGGGTCTTACAAAGTTGCCCAGACTGGGTACAAACGTGTGATCCTGCTGTCTCACGTTCCTAAATTCCTAGGATTATAGGCATGTACTACCACACCTGGATTATTGCCCATTTTAATGAGGTTATTTGTTTTGGTTTTGTTTTTCTGTTCAGCTTGTGGAAATTATGGCATAGTCCGGATGTCAACTTTTGACAAATGTATACATTGCGAATATTGGTTTTTTTTTTTTTTTTTACCTGTTTTGGGCTTTTATTAGTATATGCTTGCAATGCATAATGATTACATTCACTGTAGAGGACTGGGACATGTACATAACACATTTCAATTCCCTTCTTTAGGTTATCGCTTCACTATGTTTTACCAAAAATGAATTTCCTCTAAACACAGAGCTAAAGTTTAGTTCACAGCCTTTCAGTTATGTGTGATGCTGTGACAGCTGGAATGCAAGTGGAAGCACACATTCCCTTTTCAGTCTTAAGCCTTAAGACCCTGTCGCTGCTATTTTCCACATTCTTTTCAAGTTCTCAGTAACTGAGATGAAGATGAACAAGGGTCATAAATGGAACAGACCCTTTTTCTAAGGACTTACGGCTTTCTTCATTCTATCAGACATTATTTTATTACTGCTGACTTATTTATCTTTCTCAAATTCCTATAGGACAGAATCTTAGAACATCTGGCTATATTCTCTTACTTTTCTTATCTACTATCCTTTCCATCACTCCATTATTTTAGAATAATTTAATCTTCTGTCCATCTACATAATACATGGCTAGCATGACCTACTTCAACAACTGTGAAAGATTGTGGAGCAAGGTGGAGAATGAAAGTGAACATTCTTATAGGAAACACATTCTTCTTCCTTTTTAAACAAAATGCTTGACATCATAAAAACAGAAATACTTCTGTTTCCCAATTCCTTAGCTTAAATTGGAAAACTAAATAAAAGAATAGTGATTCAAGAGTCAGCTTCTACACACTCTGTCAGTTAAACACCTTAATGGTTTTCCCAAGGGTTTCTCATCTTGATCAATCTCCTCCGGTCGTAGAGCATACTCGGATTTGTTCCTACTTTTCAC
>NW_004955531.1:3159113-3192387 GCF_000276665.1 Chinchilla lanigera | reverse complement strand
AAAATTTATTACCTTTCACGTGGTAACCACTTATATTTTTATCTCACTCTGAGATTTTCACATTAGCAATGTTATTACTTTAAATTTTGAATTTCTAAATACTTTCTGCAATTGCTCTGCTCGAGGTGGTTGTTGAAATTCTTTGAAATCCCATCATCCTTTCATAAAAATACCCCCACAGTACAAAAATGGTTTATGAGCACTTGATCCAAGATTTTTAGAAGACTTATGAAAATATATTTAAAACTATTTTCCATTATGGTCTTTTAAACATAAAGAAAATATTTACAAACCTAAGGATATGACAGTAATGATCCAAAAAGATAGGTGTAACACTTCTGTGCTGAGCAAGGATCTGGAGTGGGATCTGAAAGAGAAAAATGAATTAACACGGTTAACATTCACTTTATACAAACCACTTGACTTCAGGGCTGTTAACATTCACTTTATAGAAATCACTTGACTTCAGGGCTGGGGATATAGCTCAGCGGCTCACCAGCCTGCCTGGTGAGTGTGAGGTCGTGAGTTCAATTCTCAGTACTTAAAAAGCATTTGACTTCATTGTGTCCACAGAAAATTAGAGTTAGTTTTTAGTACACAACTAATAAGATCTTCACTTGCAGATAAATTCTCAGGAATCTTCTTTCGTATGACTACTTATAGAAGTGTGGTAAAAATTTGGGGTTAAAATCAGACAAAAGATAGCTATGCAAGCATATTAAGTCTCAAAAGCATGAAACTTCCTTACGTTTAAGTGAAAAGCATGGGGGTAAAGAAAATATGAGCAAATAGGAGCAAACCAGAAAATGACATATATTTCTGCTTTACCAACACCTGCCCCCAAAAAACAAAAAACAAAAACAAACCAGTATTGAATCTGTCTGAAGTTCTATAAAATTAACTGAGGTGGCTGAGGCTGGACATCCCAAGTTTAGAAGGTTCTAGGACATGCTGATCTCCTACATTAGATAACCACAGTGAGAGAATAAGGTGTTGAACAGGTGGCAATTCACCCTGAGGCATTATCTTTATTTAAAAATACCAAGAAGATATTTCAACAGAAGGGACGTTATGCCAGAAAGTTGAAATTCTTAGAGAGTCACAATACTCAGATGTTAAGAAATCTGCTGTCTGACAGCCTTAGGCAAGCCTCTATCCATTTTGAGGCTGATAAGACTTCTCTGGAGAACTTCAGAAGATCATATGAAAAGAAGGTAAGTTAGTGGGAATAAACAGTGATTTTCTGGAATAAATGTCCATACATGGTTCATTACACAGAACAAGAGAAAGTCCCAGGTCATGCTAAATTGCAAGATTTCCTTATTCAGTTTCTTGCCAAAGAAATTTGAGGAAAATAAACATACTTGTTTTCAAAGACATCAGTGACAAAGTATGATTATTTTAAAATACTTGAAAAATGTTCATAAGATTTATAAATACTTAAAGGAAATTCTGTATCATCACACACAATTACTATTTCTTGGAGTGATTTCACAATAAATAAAAATATCTAAATTCCATTTCCAATATTGCCTCTGGTCTAATTATAGATAGTGGCTTTTCCCTTATAATAAATGAAAGTAGCATTACGGATTATTAAATTTTGTACTTTGAATATTTTCCTAGGAAAATTAGTATGGCGAAGCAGTCCAGTAATGCTATACAGCATAAAGAAAGCGGTTTGTCCCTGCCCTTAATTATCAAATTAGGTCCTAAACAAAACACTTCGTGACAGATGCAGCAAAACTACAATATGTAGCCAAAAGTTTTTATAAAAATGAAAACTTTCGTGAAAACTTTTAATCGGGGAAACTACCAGGTATCCGTTAAGCTTTATGGAAAGGAAGTGCTCTTCTCCTGTTTGCTTTCTTTCACTGCCTGGCTGGAGCCCAAAATGATAGCTAAGCAAGCTCTTAACTTTAAAAGCAGCTCCACTACAAATAGGCTTCTGCAATATTACTATTTTATGATGAATATGCAGCAACAGCATCACCGGGAAAAATGATGACTAAAAGTATTAAAGCTTTTCTGTTATACTGCCACGTGTGTGTTTCAGTTTTAACTCCCATCGATAATTTAAGTTATGGCTGGTGGATACACTATGCAAACGTGAAAATCATGCTTTCAAACTTTCCTTTCAATATTTCAATACTCTCACTGTTTCTGTTTGATATCTTCATAATAGACAAGCTACGGTGACTCATTCGGTTACAGTCACAAGAATCAATAGTATAAAGAGGGAAAAATGAAAAAAGTATTTTCTGTTTAAATCACCTCCAAACATGTTTCTCACTGTGTCTATTAATGGAGAGAGTGCAGAGGGAAGATGAGAGAGAGGAGAGGAGAGAGGGAGGGCAAGGGAAGGGAAAGAGAGAGAGAGAGAGAGAGAGAGAGAGAGAGAGAGAGCGTGGGAGGGGGGAGTTAGCTTTACAAAGAACTTCATTCCGGTATCTCTGGTAACCAAAGGGTATTTTTCCCCAAAGATATAACCCTAAACCCACAGGATCATCAGAGATTGATTCATCAGCTAACATCCCTGGTCTTTCCGCACAAAGACTTTTCCAGCTAGTATTACGTATTGTTTCAAAATTGGGAAAAGCCATCTAAGCTATTTTAGTTAATGACTGCAATCAGATGTCGATCAGAGTCCTAAAATATCAGGGGTCTCACACATACAAAATTGTTTTCTCTCATTTAAACAAGTCCAAAGATAGGTAATCATGGATACTTAAAGCAACTCGATACCCTCACTGTCCCAAAAGACTCTGTCTTTAATCTCTGCCATTCTGATGATGAAAAAAATAATGTATGAAATTTTAGTCTATGAAATTTAATAAACTCAGGCAAGAATAAGAAAGTGAGGGAAGCAAAAAATGATGACCTATCAGGAAATCAGTTTTGCCACAAATGCCTAGCCAGCTTCTTACACTGCCTCCTCAAATGCAAAGAGGCCTTTGTAATTTTTATATATATATAATGCACACTGCATGATTACATCTAACAGTTTCTATTGTTAAATAGAAATAAAGGGGCGAATAGTTATCAGCAGGGAATTCCTGATAGTTCAAGGATATCTAAAAGATCAAGTAAGATAAAGCTGAGAAACA
The DNA here is from genome assembly GCF_000276665.1 of Chinchilla lanigera. Classification (NCBI taxonomy): domain Eukaryota; kingdom Metazoa; phylum Chordata; class Mammalia; order Rodentia; family Chinchillidae; genus Chinchilla; species Chinchilla lanigera. The sequence continues at coordinate 3,189,280 of NW_004955531.1, read as the reverse complement.
TCCAACAATTTTTAACAAAAAATATATTACCAAGTGTATCAGTCAGTGTTCACTAGAGAAACAGATTTAATGCAAGATATATAAATATATAAGGATTTGGAAGCTAGACTTACAGTGGGGCTTCTTTGAAGAGAGAGAAGAGAACCTTGCTTTGGTTCCCTTTTATTCCATTCATCCTGCAAGACTATCCGTCGATGCCACTTACACCTATGGTGGGTGTTGGGTCATTAGTAAATCCATTCAGCCACACCATATCTATGCTACTCTAATTAGTTAAATGTTTCTTACTCAAATTGACACAATGAGCTAACTACCACACTGACCCTGGCAAGGAAAGACTCAATGAGTGACACAGAGAAGTCAAAAAGATTGAGATAAGTATCAAGTATATACCAAGAGGAGAACAAGTGAAGACAAAGACCTTTAACTAAAAATAATATTTTAAAAAGTAGTAAACTTATAGAGAGCACATGGGTTCAAGGGAATTTTGGAGTGATGAAAGGACTATTTCTGAATTGTGGTGCTGGTTACATCCACCTATAAATTCACTAGAAGAACACTGAATTGACCCAATGTATAACTATTTGTGGTATGTGAATTATATGCCAATAAAGCTGAAGAATAAAAATAATGATAACTTTTACAGAATGGTGGCTTTGAAGGAAATGAGAAAGATGTGGCGCCATTAGTTTGTCTGCCTGATTTTCCAAATACTTGATTTCTTTTAGTTTGTTTGTTTACCGTGGCACCTCGGTTCACGAATTTAATTCTTTCCGCAGTTCTGGTCACAAATTGAATTGGATGAGAACCAAATCAAATTTCCCCGTAAGGTTAACATTGAACTTAACCACTGAATTTGATTCAGTTTTCAGCCAATTCTGTTTGCTACCAGAATCATGGAAAGAACCAAGTTCGCAAACTGAGGCAGCGGTAGTATATTGCTTGGCCAGTTATTATTGGAAGCTCAATTATTTTGAAGAGAAGAGAATTTTATTTCTCTTCATCAGGAAATGAGAAGGAGATGTATGACACAATGTTGTCAACAATCATGCAATAGGAGGTAAACCTGGAAGAGCTTTTCCCTATTTCCTGTCACAACTGGTTCCCACATGTCAACACAGACACCAACCTGGTGCCTAGCTTTCAAAGTTCTATGTATGCACAGGGTAGCTCCAGATTGGTGACACCTAAAATTTAAACAATTTGAAAACATCAAAGCAAAATTTAAACTTATTATGAAGACATACAAAATCTTGCACTTATAACTGCATTAGGATATATATCCATACACACAGACACACACACACAGACACACACACAAGCATATCTATGAAAGAGAGAGAGAGAGAGAAGGAGAGAGATCTTACATATGGGCTACCAACATTACATACACTCTCTGGTAGACTTTCTAAGAGAGTAATGGATTTTAAAATGCACACACACATACACATACACACACACAACCCATGCACAATTTTTGTTTTATGAGAAATCGTAACAAATTTAAGGGCCATTAAAGACTCAGCATGTCTGGACTCACTGTGTAGCCATTCTTTCTCGGGGGTCTTTCTCTCTTCCCAGAGATTAGCTCCTCTCTCTGGAACACTCTATAAAATACAAGGTCTTATCCAGCAGGTTACCTACAACATCGCTCACACAGGTTTAACTGGTAGGGTTAACAGCAGAATAATAGTATCCATTCTGTATTCTAAATACCTTTGTTGTTACTATCTTCTCCCTAATTTCAAACTTGGCAAATATATTTTGTAGATAAAATCCAGAAGATGAAAAATGTTTATTCTTGTGATTTTTTTCCTTCCATTTGTCAGTACTCTCTGCCTAAGGCCCTTAGATTTTAGAGGTCTAAATCGAAAAGAGACTTGATCCTTCTTTTCTGCTTTCTTCTCCCTCCCCCAAAAAAACATTTGAAGCAGGTAGCCAGTGGGAAGAGAGTAATGAGGAAAGTGACAGGTAATTATCAGGGAAATAACTAGTTAAGATTCAATGAATAATCTTGCCACATGTTTTCCAACATAGAAAACTAATCAGTTTCAATGAGATCTGACATGGATTCAATAACAGAGTCTCATGAAAGAACTATTGTATTAAATATGTGCAGTTAAGTTTTAAAATTCGCATCGTTTGATTTTGTACATTTACCTGTGCAATAATTGCTATCTTCTTTTTCCATGCCACAATCAAGCTGAGAATTGGCTGACTTCACAAGGAAAATATAAAGATTCTACTGGATCACTGTTGCCCCCCCATCACAGTTCACACTTCTTGCTACACCTTCAATATATGAGAACATACAATGTGGCAAATAATGCTCTCGGTGATAAGAGCACAGTGGTTAAGAATCCGAAGTCTGTATCCTAATGAAGTTTAGATTTCATTGGGTAGGAAGGTAATTCAGAAGCCTAAACATAACATAACACCAGATAAAGGTGAATGCTATACAAGAAACAAAGCCAGTAAAGTCTTCCAGAATGATCGGGGTAGTTAGGAAAGGCCTTAGTGAACCGCTCTAAAGACAAAGAAGTGAGGGAGCCGTGTGACTATGTACAGCAAGTTTCCTGATACAGAGAACAATAAGGTGTCCAGTCTTCATGAAAAAGTTAGCAAACCCAGGGAGAGGGACTTGAAGGCAGACTCAGGAGGTTTACTATGTGGTCAGGTAAAACATAACAGGTCTGGAGAAGAGCATCTGATTTTATTTTTAGCAAGCATGATAAACTTCTGAATATTTTTCTCTTTGTTTTGGTTGCGTAGCTTTGTTTCTTTTAATCAGTGTCATGTTTTTCATAAAAAGTGCACAGGGTAACTTATTTTAGGATTGATGGCTTAATTTCAAGGCACACACACTGTAGTAATAACCAGGTCACATTTGCATTCTAAGTTTAAGAAAAACAGAATAAAATATAAATAAAAGATATCATTTTATTCTTAGGTAAACAGTTTACAGCACATGAATTTGGTCCCAAACATATTTTTACTTTAGAAGAGCCTGTATTTAGTATCAAGCAAATAGGTAATTTTTTCTTTCATCACACTGCCTGACAAGTAAAACGCAGCCTACAAAGATGTAACAAAAACACTTTTTAAAAACATTTTTAAAAAGAACTTTTTGAATCAGTGAAGTTAATGTTGGTGTCATAGAAAAATGTTTGCGAAGATCTTTCAAATGGAAATCACAAATTGAACAAGGTAAGAGTTTCCAAGTTAAATCGGTTACCTGGAGTAGCAATCAGAATACCAGATAACTCTGTAGCATGATTGATTTGTATTCAAACAATAGTAATTATCTCTCAACTTACTCCTCGGATTGGTCAGTAAAAAATACTTTTATATCATCTATGAGAAAGACGGATTTCAGTAAACTTCTTGGACTGTTTTCTAGAGAAATGAAAAGAAATATGGCATAATTAAAGAGAGTAACCCTCGCCACTGAAAGAAAAACTAGAAATAAGCTAAATATCCAAAAATAAGGCAAAAAGCAATACATTGTAGTTTACTATTCTATGAAATAGTATCAAGATAGATGTTCAGTGATTATCAATATCTTAGGTAAAGAATGGCAAAAAGAAATCTTTTCTAATTGTAACTTCTTTTTCCCATTTGGCTACACCAAATTGTCATGGCAGATTTTTTAAGAAGGTCATCATTTACTAAGTCTAACATTTGCCTTTTTCCAGTATTATCATTATTAATATTAATGTCAGGAATACATTTACTATGGTTTAAGGAGCTATTTTTGAGCTAATTTAACCTACATACCTGTATTTCACTGTATTTGAAAACTCACAACATTAGGTAAACAGAAGCCTTCTTATACCTGTCAATGCAAAATATAGTATTAGACTCATTTTTCCTTCTACATTTATTTATGTATGCAACCAAAGAATATACCAAAGCCACATAATTGTGTCTTCTTTCTGATTCAAAATCAGAATTTTTATTTTAATGACTCATTTTTAAGAGGAAGTGATCTCACTTGTCATCAGTTTTATGTGAGCTTATCAAATTTTTCAGATGCCCAATTATCTTTAAAGATGTGCCACATCACTCTCTAGAAGGGTTGTTTTACCTCTGTGTACTAATTTGAATTTTGACTCCCTCTTCCTGTATTTATGAGGAACCATCAAACATTCATTTTCGAAATCATTACATCACTACATGTAAATATTGCTGAGTTTAAAACTTTTTGAATTCAAGATTATAAATTTATAGTTTTCCTTATTACAGAAATAAAAGTCATACTTTCTTGATAATAGTTGAATAAATAACTTTAAGACTAAGAAATGACAAATTATATTTTTTCTATCTCTAAAGTTACTACTAACTTTAAAGTTCAAAATCTACGTAAACTATAAATGCACTATTGCTAAGTTTATCCACATCAATGTCATATGTCCTTGCAAAACTTGGAGTGGCAAAATGAATAGTTTTAAGGCTTATAATATTAAGTAGCTATCAACTATGAAAAGTGTACTAAAAAATAAAACAAAAATGAGGCAAAGCAACAGGATTATTTCATTTCTTTTTAACGGTTTCCCTGGTACTTCACAGAAAAAGAATCAGAAAAGCATGTGTAAGAACTCAGTTCAGTAGGTACCTGTACCGTACACAGTGTATGTATTTTTGGTCAGGCATAATTAGGCATCTGCAGCAGAGAGAATTCAAAGTGATTTTTCATAGAAGAGTATTTTTCATATAATATATAATTTGGCTTTTTAGAAAGTGCTGAAATAAACATGAGAGATTAAGTACATGTTAAAACAGTTAATAACATATCCTTTGGGGGCAGGCTTCTGTAGTTCAAATCCTAGACCTGCACTCATCTGTTTGACTTCCGCCTGTTTTGCAGCATCTGTAAAAGGAGAATGACAATAATTATATTCACCTCCTAATTTTTGTCAATACTAAGTTACTAACCAACGATGTGAAGCACTGAAAATTATACATAGCTGGCAATTATAAAGTGTCCTTTACAGATTTACTATTACTATTATAATTCTTTTTTTTCTTACTCATTTCTTTCTTCACGATATATTGGTGAGAAATTGTAACAATTCCAGTTGTATTTTTTCCAGTATGTAAACATGTTCTTCAAATTAAGTATAAAGTTAACACAAAATCATGATAAAATTCTTGAGTATTACAATAACTATGATTAAAAGAAAAACTGAGGCTAAACGTCATCCTACACTGAAAGCAACATATTAGCAATAAACATATTTTGGATTATTAATGTATTCATCAGTCTGTGTATCCACATATCTGTCTTGTGATCTTGGCTTCCTAGTGTACATAGCACCATTTTTCTTGCTCTTGTAAAACTTGACATTGTTCCAGGGGCATTTTTATGTCATTCCTCACTTTTTAGACAATGAGACTATAACAGTCTCTTGGTGAGTACTCATCTATATTTCATTGAAATTCCAAGTTCATGTGTTTTTTTCATATTTCCTTGACTACTCCCTTCTTTCACTCTCTTGGTTAGTGGTCAGACACACCAGGTCATGCATCCCTCTTTCAAACTTGAATGAAACAATACATTGTGAAGGGAAGAATTTACCAGAATGATAATGAAATTGGTATAAGACTGGCTACTCTGAGGTCACCTTGGTCAACTTGGACAACAGAAGCAGGAGAAGCAGCAGCAGAGAGAAAACCGTAAAAACTTTTCTCACATCTCTGTACTGCCCTCGGGATTCGCTACCCTTGTAAAGAAATAGCAAGTGTTAAGCAAATGTGCCTCCGGAATGATTTGTTCTCTCTGAGTGACTTATTAGGAGCAGTAGAAAATGGGACAGTATTTTGGTTGACAATGCTTTAGGTCTTAACTCATTTCCCATTTCTCCTTTTCTTGAGAAAGCAAATTTTTTAAGGTATTAAACACTTCTCTCTGACGAGCTGGAGAAGCTTATTACCTTTGTTTTGCTATTATACATAGTATAATAATATAATAATCATTTGTGCACATTTTTGATGGACTGCTTTGCATTTCATATGACTGGTAAGAAATGACCTCATTAAAGCTCTTACATATTTGCTACAAATGGGCTGTCAGAATGGTTAGGCTTATACATACACCACAAGAAGCAAAAATATACTCAATGCAAAAATATGTTTATAACTTTAATACTGCGAGTCTGATGATTCTAAATAGTACAAATTTTTAAAGGAATATAAGTGCTTTACTGAGGCTGAACATTTTTTCACATGCTTTCAGGTCATTCACCTATTTTATAAATTTGAAACCCAAACTAGTTATGAAAGTAATATAACACCTATGAAAAATGTCCAGAAGATATTTCAACCAAAAAGTGACAGAAATCTGGGTTTGGTGGTGTACATCTCTAATCCTAGCACTCTGAGAGCCTGAGGCAGGAGGATCATGTTTAAGCCCAGCCTGGGTCACTTGATGAGATATTGTCACAAAATTTAAAAACAAAACTTTTCAAACTAGCTGGGGATGTAGCTCAGTTTCACAGCACGAGATTCAATCCCTACTACAAAGAGAGACAGAGGGAGAGAAAGATAAAGACAGACAAAGACAGACAGGTACAGAAACAGAGAGATAAACACAGACACAGACACACAGAGAGACAGAAAGAGAGAGAAAAACAGAAAGAGAGACAGAGAAAAGACAGAGACAGAGACAGAAAAAGACAGAGAGAAACAGAAATAGAGACACAGGCAATAAAAAACAATAAGCATCAAAACGTAAATTAGAATATTAAAGTTAGTTGATGTGGGGGCTGGGGATTTTTCTCAGCAGCACAGTGCCTTCCTGGCAAGTGTAAGGTCCTGAGTTCGATTCCCGGTACCGGAAAAAAAAAAAAAAAAAAAAACAGTTGGTTGCTGCTGCTTTGTATAATGACAGCTCTTTAGTAATTTTGACACAAATACATTATACATGTTTGCCATCTAATATTTTTATTTTGTTTCTTTTTTTAAAAAAACTAATAATGTTTTACATTCTATCACCTAATATTGTGTTTATGTACAGAAAAGTGATACTTGCCAATTGTTATGGCTTGTGTCTGGATATTCCCCAAAGCCTCACGTGGTCGTAGGTGGGGCTTCTTCAGACCTGGCTAAATCTAGACTGTGATTGACTCATGGTACAATGCTAGGATTAAGGGTGCTATCTTTAAGGATGGGTGATTACTAAATTAGTCCACTGGTTGACTTGGCATCACCCTAATCCTGGCAGCCTGAATAATATAACGTACAAAAAGAGGCATGTCTTGTCCCTTGCTTCGTTGCTTTGCTACCTCCTGCCAGCCATGAACTGTTGATCTTCCACGATGCCTGTCTATCACACCACCCTGCCTTGGACCCAGCTGACTATGGACTGAAACCTCTACAAACTCTGAGATAAATAAACCTTGCCTCTTTTATCTTTGTGTGGTGGCTATTTTGTCTCAGCAATGAGAGAAAGGTCACTAAGGCACCAGTTGTACCTCAATATGGCTGAGAAAAACAAACAAAAAGGTCATCAGAAAACAGGATCTCTGGATGACAAAATTCTTTTTAAACGCTCATCTATTCTTTTCATCATGTTACTGCACAGGGCAAAAAAATACCCAAAAGAAAAATCTTTCCTAAAACTAAAAATATATTCACATAGATTTCATGAAAAATAACTCTGTATATATCTTTTCTAAATATTCCTGCAATTTACACTTAATTATACTTCCATTTCCTACAGATATTTTGAACTTTATGTCAGATACTTATGTTCTGATATCTAGTAATGCATTTGTTCATCACTGAACTAATATCATATACTTTCAGTTAAGATAGCTTATTGATATATAATTATTAAGTTCAAACCTTATTGAACTGTGTTTTATTTTGTAGGCATTGTAGTTATTAATAAAAATAAAACATTAAGGAAATGACTGAAGTAATGGAGTAAAAAGTCTCTTCTTTCCCAGATCAAGCACGCGCATACACACACAGACACGCACAATTTAGAGTTACCCACTGTTAATTATTTTTTAGTTTTTATTGTAATTATGACATTATGACAGTTTTCTTTAATAAATACAAAATATATATACTTCCTACAGTCTTTCTCTATGAAAAGAGAGAACTGCACTGCATTTACATTACCTCCCATCTATGTAGTATTCTTTTCAGTTTTTCTTGTGGTTGGTTTTTAACACAGTATAGTTGAACTTGTGTTGTTTGAAATTTCACTTCTAGAAATTAACTTCTTGCTATTAAAAGAGAAAACTGTAATAAAATGTTTCTTCATCTTCTTTTTAATACTTCCCAATTTTGTTAATAATATAATTACTATGTGACATTTATAACCTAAAATGTTGTCAATAATTTTTAAAGGTTTTTTGCATATGTTAAAACAAGGAAAACCAACAACATCTTCCACTCACTTATCCAAATAAATCTTATCAAAGAATCATGTAATAGGACTGAATAGGCCTTTATTCATTCTATTCCCTTGAAAGTGAAAAAAGTACTGCAAACATATTAAGAAATTTTTTTGTTTTTAACTTTTTAAAATATTTTGTCATACTCTAATGCCAACTATTCTTACACTGCATGTTGCCATATTTTCTATTTTGTTGAAATGTCTTCTAGTGCAATGTTTCAAATGTGTTAGATTTTTCTTTTCTTAAGTGTTTGAATGTATACTTATTTGACATTCATGACTTGTTAATGCTACAACTTTGTATAGATTTCTTGTTTATAAATGTTGTTTTCCAGAGAAATTTAAACAGATTGCTGTATTTTCTTTGAACAGCTTATACTTTTGATGAGAATGTTATCTCCTGCAATTCTCTTTTCTTAGTAAACAATTTTTCCTCTATGAAATTTGTATGTCTTTAATCTATTCATTTAAATGAATTTTAACTGATACAAAAAACATTAGATATTGTACATATTAATAGAGTAGCATGTTTTCATACATATATATGGTGTATAATGTTTAAAGCAAGTTAAACATATCTATGTCCTTAAACATTCAGCGTTTATGATACACAGACTTTCTTAAAAAAAAAGACTTTCTTTTAACATTTTCAAATGTCGAGTTCGTTATTGTCATCTATTTTAAACTCAGTGTTTAAATATGCTAGATGAAATTTTATTTGTCTATCCTGCTAGACATTGAATGGACCCTTTAAATCCAAACTTTTAGGTCATTCCATTAGTTTAGGGATTTTTTTTAGTTGATTGGTCCCCTTTCCTTATGACTTTACCTGAATCTCTACAATATGTCTCATATTCTCCTTCGTTTTTGTCTCAATTTTTCAGAGAAATTTTCCAGATTTGCAATTCAGGCATAAATTGTGCTCATTTATAATTTACTCAGTTCATTGAATTTTAAATTTCCAAACATATATTCTAGGCCTCAGATCATTTTTGTTTTCATAGCTGATTATTCTTGCTTCATAGAAGCAATATTCATGTGAGATTTATCTCAGGATATGGATTGGGTTTAATTCAGTTTCTCTACTTAGAATTTTTTTCCTACAAATTGTTGTTTACTTTTATTTATTTTTTCTTATTATTATTTTAATTTTACATGTTTATGTGGTACTGTGTAATTCAGTATACATATATACAATATACAATGATTAAAACAAGGTAGTTAATATTTCTATCACTTAAAAATTGATTATTCTATTTACTCTTCTTTGTCTATTTCCTTCACAGTGTATATTTTCCTCAAAGGCCTTGCTTTTCATATGTGTTGGTCTATTAATATTTATGAATAAATTCAGCATTAGTTGACATTGTCACATATACACCAGTTCCCTCAATGACTGTATACATGCCTTTACCATAAGAATGTCCCATAATTAAAGCTGACCATTGATTCTGTGTCACAGGTATTGATCTTTATGTGGATACTATGATGACAAGTATGTTATGTTCAGAGTCTAACTGCCAAACCAAAGACTTCTGCTATGTTAATAAAAATACATAATCTATTTCTCTCTTTTTTGCTAAACACTTTTTCTTTTAAATCTCTTGAGAATTGTCTCAACTTTAGCTTGGTTTTCTTCTTAAGATACACTCTGTTTAGTATCCTGCCCTAGAAAAAATTCCTTTATGCAGAGAATTTTCTTGGATTTCATTCTGACGGCAAAATTCACTACATCCAGGTACTGTTTACCAGCTGGAGATTTAGGGCAAGAAGCAACCAAAATGTTCTCCAAAAAAGTTCCCTAGAATAACGATCTTGATACCTCACCTATAGCTCGATCTGGCTTTTATATTTGTTGATTATCAACTTAGATTTTTCCAGAATTTCCTTGGGAAAATATACTTACTTCCAGTTCTAATTTCATTTTCAGCACTTTTGAAATTGGTTTTAATGCAAACTCATTGGCTTTCTACCTATCAATTACCCTCATATCTACAAATATGCTCTCAATTGACAGCTTTATTATGGATTTTGTTCACATATGCATACACACCTACCAATATGCTATCTGGGGTTTTATGGATTTTGAGATCCAGGCATATCTTACAAACTGGAATTGAAAGTGGACGTTACATTTTCAAATTTCATAATTCCCTCTCTCAAAATCCTCTTCCTTTTAATCATTAACTGTTTTCTAGATGTAAATCATTAACTGTTTTCTAGATAGGCATCATGTTTAATATGATCCCTCCAAAATATCCTTGCAGTGATAGAAATAAACTTACAATAAGCCCACTCATTTATTTAAGAGAAAGTATTTAAAATACAAAATTTTTAAATCTGAAAATCCGATATGAATCTCTATATAGGTCTTTAAGTCTCACAGTAAAGTTTTGTATGATTTTTTTATGAAGTTTATGCTCAATTTCTTGATGGCTCCAAAGTATTATTTATGTTTTGTTCTTGTTTGGAGTGAAATATTTTCCATTATACTTGTGTTAATTTAGTAATACACAGAAATTTTGTTAATAATTTGTACTTATCTTTTGCTCTCATGACAAAATGTATTTCAATTTGTAGTATTTTTCAGAATTTTGTGCTTTTTATGTACATGTTATTATTTATAAATAATGGTAATTTTCTTTTCTACTTTCACACAATTACGTGGTTTTTTCCCACATTGTTCTGTAGGTCAGGACTAGTGGAGCAATGGCAAAATTCTTTGTAGCAACATCAGCTTTGTCTAAATTCAAAGTTAAATGTAAATTGTGTTTTGCAGAATAAATATTACAAGATGTTCTTTATTGTGATAAAGATCCTTACACTTTTCATTTATTAAGTAAAGCTTAACATCTCCCTTTACTCAGTATCTTTTTGGCACACTGTGTATTCTTTAAATTTTAAATAGCATGTGTAAATTGAACATATTAATGGTGTTCAGTGTATTATTTCAATACATGCATGAAATCCTGTGGCTTCTTTATTCACCCTAACCTCTCTTCTCAACCTCTACTAATCAGTACTTAGCATCTAGATATTTTTGTTAAAAAGCAAACTGCACAGATTAGAAAGAACATGTGGTATTTGTCCAGTTTATTTCATTTAACCTAGATGATTTTACTGGAAATAACAGGATTTTATTCTTTCTGGGCAAACTAGATAGGTAGATAGATAGATAGACAGACAATGGATAGATAGATAAGATAAATAGATAGAGATAGAGACAGACAGAAAGAGATATTCACATATATTCTCTTTATCCATTTATCTACTGAAGAGCATCTAGGCTTATTCTCCATTGTGACTAACGCTGCAGTAAACGTAAGTGTTCAGGTCTCTTCCATCTTCCCATTTCCTTACCTTTGTATATATACCCAAAAGTGTGATAGGTGGATTATATGGTAGATCTATTTTTAGTTTTTGAGGAACTGACAAATTGTTCTCCATAGTGGTTGCACTAATTTACATTCCTACCAACAGTATATCAGAGTTCCTTTTTCTCCACATCCTGACCAGAATTTGTATTTTTTCTGTTTCTGTTTGTTGGTTTATATTTCATAATTGTCATTCTAATTGAAATGGGATGAGATGTCATTGCAGCTTTGACTTCCACTTCTCTGATGGCTAATATGTTGAGCATCTTAGCTAACCTGCATGTGTTTGCAACTTGTATTTCTTCTTTTGAGTAGCAGTTACTCCGATCTCTTGCCCATTTAATTAAATTACTTATTTTTGGTGTTATTTTTGTTTGTTTGTTTTCTTTTTTGATTTTTTGAGACAGGGTCTCCCTCTACAGTTCAGGCTGGCTTTGAACTCACTGTGTAGCCCAAACTGGTCTCAAACTCACAGTGATCCTCCTGCCTCAGCCTCCCGAGTGCTGGGATTACAAGCATGTGCCACCACACCAGGCTGTTGTAATATTTTTAAACCTCTTATATATTCTGGATATTAATCCTTTGCAAAATATGTGTTTTACACAGTATTTTTATTTTTTTTGGTTTTTTATTTTTTTTGGTTTTTTTTTGGGGGGGGGTTCTCCGGTACTGGGAACCTAACTCACGACCTTGTGCTTGCCAGGCAGGCGCTTTGCCGCTGAGCTAAATCCCCAGCCCCTTTACAAAGTATTTTTAAACTTTCCCTGATTACCTCAAACTCCTGCAAGTATTGAAAGTTTTGCCATTTTAGTCTAATATCTTTTAACCTCCTACAAATCTGAGAATATGATGTTACACTAGAAAAAATAACATTATATCTACTATTTGACTAGATGGTTGTTTATTGGCCTGTATGCAGTAAGAGCCATTTTTCCCTCATACTGAACATTGCTTATTAAGTGTTTACGCTTCACAATGCATAGTCTTTATCATTTACCATTCAGCTTGTGACTGAGTTCTGCCGATGGGACGCACTAGCAGAGTACTTGAGGGTAGCAGAGAGGAGAGTCCTGTCTTACAGAAAAAACAAACAGATATGTGAACATAATGTTTTTTTTTTCTTTTTTGTCTTTTTTTTTTTTTGGTTTTTCTCCGGTACCGAGAACCGAACTCACGACCTTGCGCTTGCCAGGCAGGCGCTTTTGCCGCTAAGCTAAATCCCCAGCCCCTCTTTTTTGTCTTTTTGAGACAGGGTTTCGTTATGCAGTTCAGGCTGGGTTTGAGCTCACTTTGTAACTATGCATGGTATGTGCGCTATCACATGTCCATCTGTTGCTAAAAAGCAGTTTGAATTAAAAGTATACGTATCTGTCAGAAAACAGACAGAAAAAGATCATTGACACTATAAAATTTAATGGAAGGAAGCTAATATTGACAATATGGTGTTCAAAAAGTGTTAGGAGAACTGAAAGGGTGCCCAGGGGTTCATGAGGCAGCTTGGCTCTCGCACAGGTGAAGTAGGGGCAGTGTCACCTGGGAGTAGAAGTAAAGGCCTTCTTGTAAGAGCCGATGCTTCAAAGGATCATTGCTGGAACTCAGAACCGCAGAGGAGATGCAGCCATGGCCAAGAAGCCCATTGAAGCAGAGACAGGAAGGAGAAGTGGATTCTCCTCTCTGCTGCCCTCAAGTTCTCTGCTAGTGAGTCCCATCGGCAGAACTCAGTCACAAGCTGAATGGTAAATGATAAAGACTATGCGTTGTGAAGCATAAACACTTAATAAGCAATGTAGAGTAGGAGGGAAAAATGGCTCTTATTGCATACAGGCCAATAAACAACCATCTAGTCAAATAGTAGATATAATGTTGTTTTTTCTAGTATAATGTCACATTCTCAGATTTGTAGGAGGTTAAAACATATTAGACTAAAATGGCAAAACTTTCAATACTTGCAGGAGTTTGAGGTAATCAGGGAAAGTTTAAAAATACTGTGTAAAATACATATTTTGCAAAGGATTAATATCCAGAATGTATAAGAGGTTTAAAAATATTACAACAGCCTGGTGTGGTGGCACATGCTTGTAACCCCAGCACTCGGGAGGCTGAGGCAGGAGGATCACTGTGAGTTTGAGACCAGAATTCTTCCTGTCTATGTGTTGTACTCTGAGTAACTATGTAGATAATGATACATAAGGTATTAATTCATATTATTTCTTATTATTTTGTTATGAAATGTTGCTTTTTTCCATAAAATAAAAAATTATAAGAAAAAACAAAAAGTATTTAAATTAAATGTCTGCCAGCTGTATAATTAAACAGAAAAGAATTATCATGTAAGAAGTAATTAGTAATCACATTGCTCCTGTATTTTTAAATATATGAACCTGTATATTTGACATATTTTTCTAGGGTAGTCATGTTAATTTTTTAAGCTCTAGTTTCATATTTTGTTGAGAGGTCAGTCTGAAATTAGCAAGCGGAAGTATATTCTTAAACAAGATGCATTTGCTGACATCTTTTAAAGTATAATGGATATAAATGGACATATAAACTTATACCTATCTAATCAATGTATCAACATTGATCTAAGTTAATTCATTTCATCGTTTCTTTTTTCCTTTTTCACTGTAGAATTCAAATAATTTGGTTTCTTGTCCTTTCATTTGTCAAAGTAGATTTGTTTTGAAAGCTGTCCTCTCTGCAAAATGTTAGCTTTTGGTCTTTATTTAAATACACAAATATTTTATTACTATATCCAAGTTTTCTCTGCTCAGTTAATGAATTAAAATTAATGAAAATGATTTTATATCTTATAAGCCTCTGATCTGAAATAATGCCATTGCAGTAAACTCACTTTTACTTGAAAGCTCTATTTTGAGGGAATTTGAGTGTACGACATTGTATATATTAATACACTCAATATCTATAATAACAATTGCCAGTACATTTTAGAATAAGAATGACACATAATTTTTCATAATGCATAAAAATAAAGTATGAAATATTTCACAAATGTACTTGCAAGTTCCTTTAAGAATTTTAACATTATTAGATAAAAGAAACAATTGCTGCATTTCTTTAATGCATTGTTCTTTCTTTAATGACTTTTACAAAAAGATATCTTTCGTTACTTTCACCTTTTTCCATATTTGTACGTGTCATAGCTGTATAAGTTTTATTTGAATCTCTTAAAGATTCTATTCATGAGTGTGGCACATATTAACTGAATAAGCCTAAGAATAATGCCTTTCTCTCTTGGGAAGCAGAAGAGAAAAGAAAAAGAGGAACTGGCCTTCCAGTAGGCTTTTAGCCATATTCTTAGTTAGGAAAGGAAGAAAGACATGCCAGTTTCTCACCGCTCTGTCGTTGTCAGTCAATCCTCTTTTACTCAGGACTTAGAAAAGTTTATACACCCTGCCTCTACCACATCATTCACCAGATTGTTTTACAAGTGGCTCTTTACTGAACAACTGCTGTCTTAGGACTCTGGTATCTATGAGCATAGGGATAAAACGTTCTGCATTGTCACTCCGTAGGATGACACTTGTCACATAATATATGCTCAATAAAAGTTGCTAAATAGTGTAGCTAAGTAATCAGAAATGCAGCATGGTTCAGGAAGTCTACTGTGTCAATTTTATTTTGTTTCAAGTATGATTTTCTGCAGGCAGAGAAAATCACCCACCTTGACAGTTCCCGAATGTGTACATTTTTTGTTTTTCCTTTTTATTGTCATATATTTCAAGATTTACATTTAAATTTATTAATGTGGCAATAATGTATGTTTGTTTAGCTTACAGAATGGAAATGGAACTTAATAGCCAAAAGAAACAACAGAATTTTTATACACTAATGAATACATTATCCTCTCTAAACTTGCACAAATTTCTGTATTTTCTATTGAAAGTTTCATGCAAAATCATTGCCCTGAAAATTTACATGCAGAGGAAACCTAACTAGACATGGAATGCATACTTTTTAAATATGTGTGTCAATGTTATAAAAAGATGACTAAAAAAAGAACCCACAATTTTAAGCTGGCCTGAAATTTGTGATTCTCCTGCCTCAGCCTCCCAAGAGGCTAGGTTTACATGCATCATCACTACACCAGGTAACTGAAAGTTGCAGAAAGGCCAAGCAATGCTTGTGCTTGTTTTGAGGATCAGATGATCAAATTATGAATTCCAGGTCATGTCACAATGAACAGTTGTAACCTAAATCTCATTCAAGACAGTTCCTGGGAGCCTGAATTCAGAGAGTAAGTTGGAAGAAGAATGAAATCAGTCCTAGCATGGAAAGAAAATGAGTTTTAAGTCATGTGGCTCTGAGAAAATCTCAGTCCCTGAAATCAGATATGGTAATTGCATAACACTGGTGCCTTCACACACTTGGCAGTAGGGGAAAATGAAGCCGTCTGGAAGGTGTTAGCACAGGTATATAAATTAGACATCGGATTCCACAATAAAATTTTTAAACAAGCACGCAAAAATGATCCATACACAACTAAAAATAACAGAGCACATAAGGAAATAAAACTATTCAAAGATACATATTGAAATAGATATAATAATGCACACATACAGACTGTAAATCAGCTACATTAATCATGACAAAGAGCTAACTACTAAAAAGCTTCAACAGGATATTATAAAACATAATACTAACATTTTAAAAAGATCAATCAGAAATTTCACAATTGAAAGATACAAAGAACAAAATTAGAAAAAAAAATGACTTTTATGACAGATTTAACACTGCCCTAAAATGATTTGCAAGATGGATCAGAAGGAACTACACGAATGAGTCATAAAGAGAAAAACATACAAAAGACTATGAGAAAATGCATCCTAAATTTCTAAAATGCATTTATTAGAATCCAGACAAAGAAAAGGAGAATCAAATGAAGAAAGCTAGAAAATTTCCAAAATTAATGCAACACCTCAGTGAACACATTCAGCAATTTCCAGCAAGCCTCATGAAAGATAAGCAAAATAAAACCAGGCACAGGCATATCAGAGCATAACTGTGGAAAATCAAAGCAAAAAATAGAACATTTTAAAAAGTGTAACATCAATGCTGAAAACACAAAGATGACAGAATTATAACGTCAATGTGTTACAATAAAACAACTACCAACATACCGTGACATGCCATAAAAATATCCTCCATCAGTGGATGTCAAATAACAACAAAACTGACAGAATATCATGATAACCCATTACCATCCATTTTGCAATAAGTATAAGAAATGTTTCTAAAGTTAAACACATGATCATAAATATAAAATATGAATAGTAGGAAAGAATGAAGAGTGAAGAAACTATAAATATGACCAATTTTAAATCAATATAGACCATGTAGAGATTTTAAATCAATACTGACTGATAATGCTCAAAATGTAAAGACTTGAAGCCCTTGTAAATAAGGCTACATAAGCCAAAAACAGAGGTAAATGTAGTTTAAACACTACATTTCCAAAATTTCCTGAGAAGAGGGTAAAATATTCAACAAGCAATAAGTTATTATTTATAAAAGCAAATAAATTAGTCTATTAAAAATTGGAAAGTCCTGGGCATGGTGGCACACCCCTGTAATCCCAACACTCGGGAGGCTGAGGCAGGAGGATCTTTGGGAGTTCCAGACAAGCTTGGGTTACAAAGTGAGCTCAAGGCCAGCCTGAACTGCATAGCGAGGTCCTGTCTCAAAAAGATGAAAAAAGGGGCTGGGGTTTAGCTCAGCAGCACAGCGCCTGCTTGGCAAGAGCAAAGTCATGCGTTCGATTCCCAGTACCAGAACAAAAACAAAAACAAAACAAAAAAAGACAAAGAAAAAAAAAAATGAAAGTGCCAAATAAAGAAAATAAATTCAGATTTGATGTTAAAATCAATGACGTTATTTAGAAGAGAATTATGAGGCTACAGAAAAGTTGAAAAGTTATGAGAAATGTAATACTATGTAAACACTAATCAAAATATATCTAAAAAATATACAAATAACACATAAAATAGATTTTAAACCAAAGAAACACTTTTTACAGTACTAATGACTGCCTTCTCACCAAGATACATACACAACCCTTTTAAATTTTTTATTGTGACACAGGGTCTTGCTAAGTCACTAAGTTGTGCAGACTGGAATCAAACTTGTGATCCTCCTGACTCAGCCTCCCAGACTGCTGGGATTACAGGTATTCACCACCATGTATATGGTTTTGTTTTTTCTTTTCAAAAAAAGCAATATTAAATACACAGATTACTTTTAAATGATCAAAGCCTAATTTTCTAGGGAGACATAATTATTCTAAATCATTAAACCTCAATTAATATGGACTCTACACATAGGCAAAAATTTAAAAAAATCATAATGCATAGATAGGTTTATATAACAGTGAGACTTTTTAAAAGACCTTCCTAAATTGACAGATCAAGGAAATGAAACAAAAAATAAAAATTTTAATAGTATGAACAAATGTAATGTAAAGGCTAACTACAGAACATTTTGTCTGACAAATTCGCAGCACATATGTTTTTTCAGGAAAAAAAGCTACATTTAAAGTAAGTGATTATATTCTGAGCACAAAATACCTTTAAGAATAATTCCAAACATTGTTAAATTATTAATTACAGTGATTAATCATAATGTAACTAAATGAAAATATCAATAATAAATAACTAAATGTCTCCCTAATTCAAGATACTAATAAGTATACTTTAAATAAACCATAGAGAAAAAGGGAAATATAAAACAGACATTAGAATGTATTTTAAGTGAATTAAAGTACAGCATGACATTGAAAGAATAATGGTCAACATGCTATATTATTTTGGTTTGGGTTCTGGAAAATGAAAGAGAAAAATGAAAGATATATGATAGGAAACAGGGACATAGACCTTTTGCAAATGGGAAGGGAACCAAGGGATAAGATGGGGGGAGTAATGGAAAGGGAAAATGAATTATAAAGAACTTGGGGGCTGGGGATTTAGCTCAGCGGTACAGCACCTGCCTGGCAAGCACAAGGTCGTGAGTTCGATTCCCGGTACTGGAAAAAAACAAACAAACAAACAAACAAACAAACAAAAATTATAAAGAACTAAGATGTGTTGTGGTGCGTGCAATGGGTGAAATCATTATGTACCACAAATATTAAAACTTTCAAAATAGAAATACATGGCATGCCTGTACCATTTTTTTCTTCTGTGGTGATTTTTTTATAGGGATGATGTTTACTTGCACGTGTTCAGTGTGTGCAAAGTCATCAAACTATACACTTCTGACTGGTTCATATTTCTGTTTTTGTGTACATGACACCTGAACAATAAGTTTATAAGCACACACATTAACACTCTAAGCAAGTAGCAGTCTCAAAATCCTCACTGTGTGAACTAAAAATTTCTAGGCAAAATCCCTCCTGCCATTCACCTGTTTATGATTTTTACCTGAAAAATGTATTATATATTTAAAAGTTCAAAAAGCAGGGCTGGGGATTTAGCTCAGCGGCAAAAGCGTCTGCCTGGCAAGCGCAAGGTCGTGAGTTCGGTTTCCGGTACTGGAGAAAAACCGAAAAAATAAATAAATAAATAAAAGTTCAAAAAGCGTGGGAAGAATATTAAAGAATATGTGGGAGACAGGGCAATTTTTATAATTTTAAATATCAAGATCACATGAAAATTTTAAATATATATTTAACTACAAAAATTAAATTCTGTATGTAAAAAAATTGAAGAATAAAAGACAGACTGGAAAGTATCTGATTACTGAAAACTTACAGTAATTTATCAATAAATTTATTTTCAGTAATTTATTTTCAGTAAAAATTTACTGAAAATTTATGTAGTTACTGAAAATTTACAACATTATAAATAAACTTTAATATATCAGTATATTCCCAGTACCGGAGAAAAAACAAACAAACAAAAAAAATCAGTATAGCTGATCTCTTGGTGGGAGATTGTGTATGAGTTTTATTTTGGTACGAATTCCTTATTTTTTAAAATAAACATCAGAATATACATATTAAGTAGCATATAATTAACATATTTTAAATATAGTAGTAACATATATTCACAAATAAAAAATTTCGATCCTTCCTCAAATGTACTGTATTCTCCTTTATAATACCAGATGACTTCTATTTCATTAACAGGCTTAACGCTGGCATTTTAGTTCACCAATTCCGATTATCCCAACTAGCTGACTTGGGTCATTCTGGGTATCCACACATCACAATACTCATACTGTTGCCTTATATGTTGTGGGTTCCCTAATAATCGTATATATTTTACTAAAAATACCATTTCTCAGAGTGAATAAATTAGCAAGTCTATTTGTTCTACAAAAACATATTCTGAATTGGTGAAAAGCAATTATTCTCATCATATACTATTTCACTTTTTAAAAAATGACGTTCACTCTTGGAAAATTGCCTTTTCAATAGATTTTGTGTTGCAAATGAGCCAAACACAACTGAAAAAATTAGTATTTCTTAAACATTAGTAACACAGAGGAATACTGATGTTAATAACCTATAGTCTCTTCTAATCTTCGCAGCTTTTTTCATTGCTACTGTCACTGACTACAGTACTGATATTTCTATGATTGCCATATTTATTGTCTTTTCCTCTTTTTTTGTACCGGGAATCGAACTCAGGACCTTACACTTGCCAGGCAGGCACTTATGCCACTGAGCTATATTCCCGGCCCCAAATGCCATATTTATTTACTCCGTCATTCAAATACTAAGCCATGGGATCTCATTATCTGTGCTGATATTAACTTAATGTCTTTCTTTCCTAGAATGTTCTTTCAATTATTGCTGTTACATCCATATTGATGACTGCTCCATTCCATGAATGAATAACAGGTAAGTATCCATACCAGCCTTTTTACCCTTTCCATTGCATCCCTTGAGACATAATTTCCCTTACATTAATTGTGCTCACCAGTTGTGAACAAGGAAATCATTGACACTCTGCAATTCTTTCATGTGTAGTTCTAAATCTCTGAAACATAGATTTAAAAATTTGTTGCGAAAGTGGTGTAAGGAATAAGACCACATGGATCATGAGTCTAAACTAGGCATTAATGTATCAAATTAATCATGAAAACTACAGAGAATGAGAATTAGAAGTAGGTAGCATGTCTGCAACATTTTCCTTACAGAGCTACCTGTGATAGTTTTCTTTTATCAGCCATTAATGTCATGACACTCAACTGACATTAGGAAGTTGTAAGTGATGGAGTAACATGTCAATAAACAACATTTTATCAAGGTATTGACCAAAACATACAAATGTAAATGACTGGATTCTAACGTGCTGGGGGTCTTCGTTCTCCATGCTGGTTTCCACCTTCTCTTGGAGGATCTGAAGTCCAGCACTCCGTTTGCTGAATGAGAAGCCATTCACTTTTTGTTTTTCAGTTGATTATAGACCCAAATACAGAAAATAAGGCCCAAAAAGAAAAAATTAATATATGAGTTAAATATCAGAATTTAATAACCTCATAAATATTTAAGTGTGAAACCTATGCAAAGGGTGAGAGTTACCCCCTGAATTATTCCAGAAGTTCTTAATAAATTTAAGGGACACAGTGATCCACTGGTGGCATTCCTAACTCATTCATTCCAAGAGGATTCCGTTTATTAAACATTAATAATTCCGTTCAGTAATGTTCATTAAACATTCCGTTCATCCAAACATTAATAATATGCTATGTACAATGCTTTTATTTTTATACTCTTATGAATGTTTACAGGCAGAACAGATATGTTTTAGACAATTTTACAGGCAGTTTTAATAGACTATATTTAGTTTTGAAACACAACTTCAACACATTCTGATAAGTGATATAATAACCAGAAGATTTGCATTAGTTTTGTATCTGTGATTTGAGCTGATCTGAAAGCCACAGATATTGCAGAGAATGTAAAAGCAAATAAAGTCCAATTCTTATAAGCTAGGAATGGAATGCAAGGGGGTATGTTGATTTACTTCCTCCATAAAGTACCTCTTCTAATTATTTCTTCTCAATCAATAGTGTAGTACTTTCTTTTTTTTTTTTTTTTATCTTTTTGACACAGGGTCTCGCCATGCAGTTCAGGCTGGCCTTGAGCTCACTTTGTAGCCCAGGCTGGTCTCAAACTCACAACAATCGTCCTGCCTCAGCCTCCCGAGTGCTGGGATTACAGGCATGCACCAGCATGCCTGGTTCTAGTGTAGTACTTTCAATGTATTCATTGTTTTGGGACCTTTAGTTAGAGATGAAAACCAGCTGCCCTGTCACACTCACACCATTATTTTAAAAATATCTTTAATTAGGGGCTGGGGATTTAGCTCAGCGGCAAAAGCGCCTGCCTTGCAAGCTCAAGGTCATGAGTTCAGTTCCTGGTACCAGAGAAAAACCAAAAAAATAAATAAATAAATAAAAAATATCTTTAATTAGCAAATGAATTTTGCATATGTCCACATCATATATTTTGTCATTTTCAAAATTTTAATTCTTAATCAGTGAGTTGCTAACTTATTTCCAAACTACAAGCTGTTAAGAAATGTAAGTATTTAGAGGATAAAAGGACGGATTAACTATTAATGTAATGTGGTTGCAATAGCTGACACCCTACTTAGCATGACCATTATGTACTCCAGCCTACAAAATTATTCTTCCTGCTCCCACAGCAGAGCTAAAGTGCCATATGGCCATGCTTGTTTTTCATCAAATAATTTTTACATAAACAGCTGGTGAACTGTTTTTATTGTAACAGTGCACATATTTTTTGAGACAGTTGGGAAGGATTGATGCAACTCTAGTCACTGCCTGTTTTTATGTCAGTGTTAAGGAAAAATTCAAATTCATATTTTTAAGTGTGAACTTTTGTATTTGTGTCCTCATGGTCAGTTTGTAAGAAAGTATTTTTTTCACTTAGTGAAATCATTATGGTCATGTCTATAAATTTGTAGCAAGAAATAAAATTAATCAGAAGGAACCTTCAAGTTGACATGGCATAGTCAGTGTTTTTTATATTCATGAATTTTTAGAGGCACGGCTGATATGTTTGGGGACTACTTTATAGGCAGTTTTAACATGACTATATTTGGTTTTGAAACACAGCTTCAACACATTCTGATAAGTGATATAATAACCAGAAGATTTTTAGTAGGTTTGTGTGTATCTGTTATCTGAGTTGTTCGAAGACTCTGCTCCAAAAATCACACCTCACACTCCTAGACAATTAATTTCATCTGTTAAAGTCACTAGTGTGTAGAACAATACAAGTGCAGGCATTTTCTATGTAAGTCTAAGGTAATTATGCTTACTTATCAGGGTTTTTCAAAGGAGATTATTACAGCACTAGAATGTCAAATTGTAAACCTTTAAATCTTTAAATCTAATTTTATATTTGATGTTTCAAAAGACTTCCTGTAACCAAAGATATTCCCTCAGAACACTGATAGGATTTATCTGTTCGTAAATCTCATTGATTCATTTTTCCTGAGATAGTAGAGGCTGTAAAATATGTTTCATTAGAGAAGAGAATGATTGCTTATAACTGCCCCAATGAAAAGCTTAAGGCCTTGTGTAATTATCATATGTCCATTAGAAACAAAATAAAACTTTAAATGAAGAAAAGCCAAAGCTTGGAACCTTGAGAGCAGAACCTTGAGTCAGAGCAATAAAGAACGTCTACCTGCCATATGTAAGTGGCTTATATAAAATGTAAAAGGAGGATTTTTCTCCAATCTATGGCTTTCATTATATTCACCTGTCTTTTATATCTTCAATTAGTTTCATCTAGGAGCACATAGCTATACTTTCATAAAATACTTTATTTTCAGATACAAAACAGAAAAGGAGGCTAGTTTATTTAATGTTGCTTAAGCTTTATTATTAAGAAACTCATCTGGAATAGGATTTATATGGGTAAATTTATAAGTAACTTCTCATTCAAATGTATAGTACTTGAAACTAGTTTGTTCATGTGGACTATAGTTGATGTCCTACTGTTTATTTTCTTCCAATATCATACACATATGAATGTTGAAAAATGGATCAAATGAGGTAATCACTTGTGTAAAGGTGTCCCTGCCAGTTAAATCCATTTACATTAGTTCATCAAAAGTTTAGGTTTAAGTTGGAGAAAATCAACTATACATATAACCTTAATGACTAAATAGAACATGTTTTACCAGTGTGAGAAACCGGTTGAGTCAATAAGATCCAAAATATACAATAAATATTGTGAATTGGGAAGAGACTGTTCAAAAGAAAAGCGAAACTTTGCTGGGGGACAGGAGAAATGAAGGAAGGCAAAAGGAAATACTATATATACATAAAAGATTGTGAAGATAATTATACAGCTAGTTTCTCTTAGTTCGTTGAAAAGGTTTGTATTAATATTGTTTGGACAAGATATCATGCGTATATCTTGTACTCTGAGTAACTACTATGAAGATAACAATAACACAATGTATTAATTATCTTTACCCTCCTACTAGGCTGTTTT
Source organism: Chinchilla lanigera (assembly GCF_000276665.1). Classification (NCBI taxonomy): domain Eukaryota; kingdom Metazoa; phylum Chordata; class Mammalia; order Rodentia; family Chinchillidae; genus Chinchilla; species Chinchilla lanigera. The sequence goes on along the minus strand of NW_004955531.1, from coordinate 3,165,003 downwards.
GAAACTGTTTTACTGTTATTTTTATTCTCTTTTTTCTCTTTAAAATTAAAATAAAGAAATAAATAGAATATCTAACTGCTAGGGGACCATTTTCCATTGGTAAGCTGTGCTTCTGTATCTTTGCAAGTGAGACACTGGTTGCCATTCGTTCCAGACTGTTTTTTCAAAGAAGTTTGTGAGAGAAGCCTCAAAGGACAAATAGAACATCTCCAAAGCAGCAAGAAGGCATACGGACTGTTACACAAAACTCAGGCTTCCTAAGCTGAAGGTTCGTCTCTTACAGCGCAGCCCAGCCTATGGGTTGGCATCACCTGCTCTTTTCCCATCACACTGTGGGAACTGAGGCTTGGGGAATCAGCGTAGGAAAATGCTGATATTCTGGATACTACCACTGCTGTGAGTAATAAAAACTTTTCTTTTCCCCAGGAGCTTTGTGCCTCCATAAATCTCTGACAGGTTAATTTCATATCTTGCAAGAAGGGTAAAACCTGAGACTCTACAATTCTTGTTAGAAACCACCTATTTCTGTTTTTTTCCAAATCACAAAAACACAATAGCCTTTAGAAGGTGTAAAATTTATTTTTAATTTTCTCATATTTTGTTTTTATTAGTCTGTTTGCCATATATAATAATCAAATTCATCTTGGAGAGGTGGTTCATATGCGTACCACAGCTTAATGCCTTTTTCTTCCCACTCCTCCCACGGCCCTCCCATCTACTCCGTATCCAAATCCCCATCTCATTGCCCCAACATCAACCTCCCTGTTTCCCAGCATCTAGCTTTTATTTTTCTCTTTAAATTATTTATATTTTGGGTTTCTCGTACAAGACAACCATGTAATATTTAGCCTTATGTATTTGATTTATTTCACCTAGCACCATGGTCTCAAGATTCATCTATTTGCCTACAAATGACCCAAATTTCTCCTTCTTTGTGGCTGAATAGTACTTCACATTTCATCTGTTGATAGGCCTATAAGTCATTTCCAAGATTTAGCTATTGTGATTTGTATTTTTATAAACATGGACAGAAGCAGAAGCTTATTTTGCTTTGTAGTAACATTTAATATCACCAGTTTGAAACTATTCAAATATATTAATACCTTGAAACATATTATTAAACTGTTCATGATGAGGATAGGAAGTACACAAGAAATACACTTTTGATGCATTATTTATCAAAGTTACTTTACTAAAATTTCATCTATTTGTAGTGGTACATTTTAATAAAACATCAAACTCACTGAGGTGAAATGATAAAAATAAAACTCATGCTGAAATATTATCTTTATTTGTTTATATTCATTTTTACTTAAATAAATGTGTCAGAACTGTCAAAATGCTACATATAAATATACTTTAAATATAATATATAAAACATAAGTATACTTTATAAAGTTATGTGCTAATATAAGTTACATGTTAAATTCTACACAATATGTAATTATAAATATAATTTCTATTTATATATAAACATAAAGTTGAAATAGTAAGTCACATTACTCTGAGCTTCTTTGCTAATTACTTATAAGAATTTACTGCTTTCTATTTTTTTTTTCCTTCTTTAGTAGAGGGGATTGAATTCAGGGTCTCATACTTGCGGGGCAAGCACTCTATCACTGGGCTATAGCCCTAGCATTCTTCTTTCTTCTAAGTTTACACAGCATGAGCAATTAGGAGAGGAAAGAAACAAATTCATTCTATTCATAATTTGCATAAGGGATATATTCAAAACCACATGGGGAAAGCATAGGTATCTACTGAAACTTACATGGCTTTCTGCCAAAGGTTTGTGTTCTACTATCTTCCCCACGACTTTTAAAAAGTTTTATGTGCTGCACGATTTCAAACATGTATTCCCGCAGGGGAGAAGACGAGCTTTTACATCCCTAAGTGATGCTACAAATACTGTCATTAAGTTCTGCATCCACATGGGCAGCATTGTTACTGATTCTACATTGCAGCTATCTATGCTGGTGCAATGCTTGTTAGGACAGAATCAGCGTAAGTATTGATTTTCTGTGTCTTGAACTGGTCAGCATACTGACACTGGTGGGTTTAAGGCTCTGAGTAACGTAAGATATTTTTACCACCAAAGCACAAGAGTAACTTAAATAGGGTTGGGGAAATAGCTCAGAAGCACAAGGGCCTGCCTGGCAAGTGAAAGGTCCTGAGTTCAATTACCAGTACTAAAAAACAAAAACACTAGCCTAAATAATAGGTACATGTTTTAGTCAATTATTTTTGCACATTTACACTTAATGTCTTTATTAGAATTTTGGAAGAGAGAATTAGAGTATATATTTCATTCTCTAGGAAAATTTTGAAGCTTAAAAAATTATTAATACTAGTAAATGTCCTAGAAACACAGTGTTAGCATCATTCTGTCTAAGGCTAGCCCCTAAAACCCAGAGAAAAGTGGACATTAGAAAAAAGACTTTGGAACATTTGTCACAGTATTATTAGTTAGGCGGTATGTGAAATGTGTGTATCCTCTTCTACTGTCCTTTTCTCAGACAGAGAAACTCATGGAGAAGGCAATGCTACCATTTCTAATATCCTGGCAGCACACTTAAAAGTACTGTTAAGTAAAAAATTAAAACAAAAAAGTTGATAGTTCGTATAAGATGATAGAAATATTTATTTTCTCTTTAAAAATAGGGGCTGAGGATTTAGCTCAGCGGGCACAGCGCCTGCCTGGCAAGTGTGACGTCATGAGTTTGATTCCTGGTACTGGAAAAAAAACAAAAACAAAAAAAAAAGAAAAAGCATTCCACATGCCAAAAATCTTGTCACTATGAGTGTAACCATTGTTGCTAAATGTGAAAAACAGCTAAGTAATTAGCTAAGGTTTAAAGAATACTTTATAAAATTATGTGTGAATGTTATATATGTTAAACTATACATAATATGCAAGTATAAATATTCTTTCTATTTGATATATAAACAGAAAATTGGATTCGTAAGCCACATTACTCTGAGCTCCTTTGCTAATTACTTATAAGTATATACTACTTCTTTCTATATTTTTTTCCAGATCTAGACATGGTGGCATACACCTGTAATTCTAGCATTCTAGAAGGCTGAGGCAGGAGGATCACAAGCTTGTGCCCAACGTGGGCAATTTAGCATCTTAGTGAGATCCTGTTCCAAAAACAAAAACAAAAAAAAAACTACAGCTACAACGATTGACAACTGGAGATGTAGCTTAGTGCAAAGGCCCTGAGTTCAGTCCCTACCACTGAAAGTAAAAAAAGAATGAGATAGAGATTAAGTATGTGATAAATATTAGGATATGAGACATGATGAGTGAAGAAGTGACCATAAATTCATTGATTAGATAGAGATTTCAGAGATAGTAGAAATATCAGTGCAGGAGTAGAACACTTGTTGCAGGGATTACTTACTAAAATGGTCTTAAGTTTTAATAGCTGGTTTTTGATTACAAAACGAAGGTGAATATTAAACTACAATCTATATGAGAAAATAAGCACACCAAATGCATCTGTAAAGTACAGTGATCCGTGTAAGAGTCAATCTCAAAGATGACTAGCCCATTTTAGGCAAACTCTTACCTATCTGTGAGATGAACAGTCAAAAAACAAACAAATGAAAAGACCTAAGCCTACTAAATAATGTCTAGGTAGAGTACAAGTTTCTGACATACTGTATTATACTCTTGTCTTTGGGGCTTCTGCCTTGTAACTGCTGTATGTAACTATTTTAACTCACATAAACGTGTTTCTCATGAGTTTATTATTCTCCTTTGTTTAAAAAAGTTTATTAAATATTTCTTATACTTGTATGGTAATTACACAGTAACATACTGCAATCGTGGTACTAAGGAGTGTTTATTGCTAATACTTATATGGTGAAAGTACTTCCATGATTATTTTGTAGTACTCCTCACTTTAGAAATTTATTGTTTCATTGTTTTTATTATTGTCTTTAAAATAAAAAAGTTACCTTTATTGAATCTTTAAAGTGCTGTTAAAATGGTAGTGTAGTTTTGAGCTTTCAAATATGGTTAATTATGAAAAAATATATTAGGATGGAATTTTATATAAACAAATCAAGCAAAGTGACTCCTAAAATGTCTAAGAGATGGGAAAATAAGATGAAAAACTTAGTGACTAGCACCTAAATATGTTCAAATTTCTTATATTAGCAAAACAAAGTGAAACACCTGTGAAAGCACAAAACCTCCTCTGAGTAAGTTCATTTCTCTGTTTATCTTCACATGCTTCTAAAAAATCTTTTATCTCACCCTCGTATTTGCACATATATTCAAAAACGTAAATAATACAGAGATATATTCACCTTGCAAAAGCACTACACTTAACATTTTACCATTATCTATGGAAGGTAGCCCAAGTATTACCCAGAGGAATATTAATAGATTTTTAAAAGACTGAATAGAATAAACAGAAATATTTGAAACATGAAAAATCATAAAGTTAGAGAAAGAATGCCATATTAAACACAAAGTAAGGGCCTGTGGATTTAGCTCAGCAGCACAGTGCCTGCCTGGCAAGCGCAAGGTCGTGAGTTCAGTTGCTGGTACCAGGAAAAAAAAAAACAAAAAAAAACTAAACACAAAGTAATAGAACACAAATGTTAAGAATAAATTTAGTAAGGATTAACTGGGAGATAGCACAGCCAACTAACAAAAGCCTGTATTTTTGAAAATATTTATACAACAGTTAATTTTATAGATGTCATCAATTTAAAAAAAGACAGAAACATAAATGATATGTGTTACATAACACTGAATAAAGTATAGAAACAATGAGAGTTTAAGTATTATGAGAGAACAGAAAAAATAACATTACTGAATGGTGGACAATGAATGGTATCCATATAAAGAGAGATTTCATGCAATAAACTCAGAAGGAATGATGGAATTGGAAAATTTGCAGTCATTCTAAACAACAAGGGGATAAAAACTCGGCCTAATAAAATGTCAACCAATTACAGAAATACAAAGGAGAGACATTAGTTTGTCAATTAGCAAAATTTAGGCCATGTGAAGCTAGACAGAACATAAGAGATCGTTTGGTTTTTAACAAAAAATATTATAAGGGAAAGAGGTATATATTTTTCATGAGGGAAAGGATCTACAAATTAATGGACATAAAGAACAAAGACAAACTCTAGATTTCATTTGGACTCAGATTCCAGGAAAAAATTTAAATGAATAAGCCAGTTTGAGTAAATGTGAAAAACAACTGAACATTTGATTAAATTAGGAAGTAAAGTTTCAGAACAGTAATTAAATCTTGTTTATGGATATATCTTTTAGAAATAGATACTGAAATGCTTAAATATGAAACAGCATAATGTATAGGATTTGTTTCACATCCTTTCAATGGTAGGGATAATAGCAAGTATGAATATAAATGCAACCAATTTGGACACTCGGCTATATATATATGATGATTGCTCATTCTGAGTGTTAAGTATATTCTCTCTACTATGGAATATGTCTGAGAATTTCCATAATATAAGGAATATATAAAACCATTAAATTTGAAATCATAAATGCAAAGAGAATATTATTTAGAAAAATATGAATGACTAACCTGGTTTAAACAAAAATAAAAAACTGTAATTGAATAATTCAAAGTTAAACCATAATCAAAGCTCCAGCCATCCTCAAATATTTCAACACCAGGCAATCTTGGGGCAGTTTTACCAAATAATCAGCAAAAAAAAAGTAGGGGCTGGGGATTTAGCTTAGCAGCACAGTGCCTGCCTGGCAAGTGCAAGGTTGTGAGTTCAATTCCCAGTACCAGAAAAAAAAAAAAAAAAAAAAAAAACAGCCACCACTTTATGTAAACACATCCAAAGTACATAAAAAGATACAAAATTTTTCAACTACTTTTCCCAG
>NW_004955531.1:3155762-3157853 GCF_000276665.1 Chinchilla lanigera | reverse complement strand
AAAAAAAAAAAAAAGTAAAATGAATTTCAATACATAGTAGAATGCAAAAATAGATGAGGCCAAAAGACCTGTGTATCACAAAATTATGCAAATTGGCATCCTCTCTACAGAAAGTAGATTGTTCTGGACTCAGAACCGAACCAAGGTACCGACCGACAAACACCGAAGCACACGGATTGCCAATTGAGATTTAAAAGTGAGCCTTTATTAGCTGGCCAGCGACTGACTGAGAGCCTCCACGCAGGGTGGGATCAGGTCAGCCCCAAACCAGGACAGAGAGCAGTATTTAAGCCAAAAAACCACATAAACCACATCCTGCTTGGCAAGCAAGGTCTTTGTGAAGCAGTCTTCCGAAAAACTATAGAAACTACAGGAAAATTACAAGAATGGAACGATACATCTCGGGAAGTTTCGAGGAGTGGCTAGAATGCGGAACGCAGCAGGTGGGAGAAAAAAATAGGGTAATCAATAATTTTTCTTTCTTATGTTCTTTGTGAGGCCATGTATGTCCCTTGTGAGGCCTTTACATAGATCTTTTTTATTATTGTTATAATTATTTACACATATTAATTGTACAAAGTAATGCATTTCTCTGTACCATTTCTATACGTACATGCATATATTTTGCTTTCGGAAAGTGATTACCTTCGAACGGAAAGCTACAGAAAGTCTAAATTTTACTGGTGGGATCTACACCGTCACTGTGCATTTTTTTTAACATCTTGGAACAGTCTTGGGTTGCCTACCTTGCACCGCGTCTTCTCCATTGTACTTCATTCTTCGAATGTAATCCCATCGTTTTCAAGGATTCAAATTGAAAGACTATCCGGGACTATCTGGGAGGTGTTCTTCATTCTTTCACTGATCTTTCAAGCAGCCAATCAGAAACCAAAACATGGCTTGACCACCGGAAGAACATTTACGTTACTGCCCACTCCAGACCAAGAGGGCGGTGCCACAGGGTCGCGTGCTGCGTCGTACCGGCCCTCCTGTAGTCGTAAAAGTCCGGCTGCATCGCCATTTAGTTCGGCTTTTAGAGTCTGCGGGAGGTGAGACCTCGCTGTGAGAGAAGTGGTATCTGGTTTAGCAGCAGGAGAAATCCAGGCATCAGAAGGTAAGAATATTAAATAAAGTTTGAGGGGACGTCCTATCCCCAAGGACCGAAGGCCGTACGGCCTCGTGCCTGGCGACCACCTCCGGAGGTTCCGGTTAGGAGTCACCTAATATACAGCTCGCAGAATCCCTGCTAGCAAAGTAAGGGTGTGAGATGAGAATTAAACTAGGTTGTTGGCCCCTGGTCAACAAAGAGAGGCATCTGGGACCAACAAAAGGCCCCATGCGAGGGTCGGGGGTTTAGCTCAGTGGCGCAAGCGGCTGCCTGGCAAGAGCAAGGTCGTGAGTTCGATTGCTGATACCAAAAAAGAACAAAGGCCCCACGTGAGTTCCTACAACTTGCCCTCTCCCAAAATGGTGGCATCCCCGACAAATACTGTGTCTGCGGTAGCCTTCGAAAATGGCGAGCGGGATTACCGGAAATGGTGTGTAGAACTGCCCCCTACGCTAGTAGTTCAAGAGGATATTACACTCGCGTGTCTACCGTGGCACTGACGCAAATAAAGTGAAATGCTTTTATATAAGCTGTATGGAAATGGACTTCCCAGAACAGTAGAGGCCTTACGGAGCCGTGCTCTTGCCAACAGCCCAGGAAGCCATGGTTATCGCTATAATCAACAAGTGTCCTCTCACTTAATTTTCGGGATAGGGTAGAAGCTTAAGAACCTTGGCCAAAGGCTACCTAATGTAGGTCACCCAGAGAAGGAGTCTTTCTGAGTGACTTTGAGCTAAATTCAAAACCTTTTGCCGGGGGTGGGGGTGGGGGTGGGGGGTGGTACTAGGACTTCAACTCAAGACCTTGCGTTTGCCAGGTGGGGACTGTTCCACTGAGCTCTATCCCTGGCCCAAATGCAAAACCTTGAACAAGGACCAAGGGAACTGTCTCTCTCAGAACAAAAGGGCCCCATAGAACTCCACAACTGTGACAAAATTCTCCTTTTTTCTTTTTTTCTTTTTCTTTTCTTTTCTTCTTTTTTT
>NW_004955531.1:3111693-3155662 GCF_000276665.1 Chinchilla lanigera | reverse complement strand
TTTTTTTTGGTTTTTCTCCGGTACCGGGAACCGAACTCACGACCTTGCGCTTGCCAGGCAGGCACTTTTGCCACTGAGCTAAATCCCCAGCCCCTCTCTTTTTTTAAAAAAAAAAAAAAAAAAAACCCAGGGTCTGACTGTGTAGTGCAGGCTGGCTTTGAACTCACTTATGTAGCCTAGGCTGGCCTCAAACTCATGGAGATTCTCTTGCCTCAGCCTCATAAGGGCTGAGATTACAGGCATGCACCACTACACCCAGCTGTGTAGTGGTGCACACAGAGTATTGATTTCTTCACCCCAAATTATGGTCAAACTGAACAGATGCACTGTTGTGGTGGACTGCTCCAAGTGTTCGGCTTTTTTTCTTTTTTTTTAAACTAGTATTTATTTGCAAGTACATAAGATTGTATTTACTTTGGGGAGTTGGTACATATACATAGCACATCATAATTCTCTTTTTTTTTCCTCTAACTCTTTCATCCCTCACTGCTGTTTTCAACTTTTGGTCCCCTTCCCATTTGCAAAACCTCTATTTCCATTTTTTTCAATTCTTTTTCCATCCCCTCCCTTCTTGGTCTCCTTTCCTCCATCTTTTGTTGCACTTCCCATTTGAAAAAGATCTCCCTACTTCCTATTATCTTTTGCTTTGCTCTTTATTTATATTTTGGGTTTCTCATATAAGAGAAACCATGTGATATTTAAGCTCATGTGTCTGATTTATCTCACTTAATATTATGGTCTTAAGGTGCATCCATATACCTATGAAAGCCTCAAGTTTCTCCTTCTTTACCCCAAAGTAATACTGTAGAATGTCACAGGAAGCTCTAGGTGTGATTGGTACAGCCCTTACATCTGCACGGGGGAAGGAACCTAGCAGTAGCATCCAAAGTGAGGAGTCCTGATGAGGAACCTGAATATTCAGAACACAGCCCTGCAAGTGTTGCTATTCCTAATGGGAGTTCCTGGGGAAGGTATGTTAGAGGGCTCCGTAGATCTTCCTCAGTAGCCTCAGGGATGTAAAGGCCTTGTTTTAAGTCTCAGATCAGTAGAGAGAAGGAATTCAGGCCCTATAAGAGGGAAAGATGAGAACTCTGATAACTAATTACTCCAGGATAGGGAGATCTCACCGAGTTCTGCCACTGCTTTCATCCCAAGTCATCTGAAAGCTGATGTGGTTAAATGAGATTCCCTCTTTGGTTCCTCACCCAGTGAGTCAGGGAGGAGAAGTCTTTGGGATGAGGGAATCAGTATCAGTATGCTTATCCATAGAGATCATCAGTCCTGCTGGAAGCCAAGGTAATGGCCCTGAATGTAAATTGAGAAAAATATCCTCTTCCCCCAGAATAGAAGAGGATCTACAGGGAAGGAGTCTTCTGGACACTGTGTCAGGTCCAGTAGGACACAGTAGGGCTAAAGGGGTATAGGCTAAATCACACTCTAGTTACAACCACGAGGTCCTCAGGGGAAAGGCTCATCAGAGAAAAGGAGCCTGATGAATTCCTTGATGAATGCTTTCAAGGAAATCTACAAAGTTGGCCTCAGGTAAAACCAAGGTAGTATCTTTCTGCTGAAGAGGATCACATGATTTCATCCTCTTTGCACCAGGTCACTGAATCACCTGTCTTCTCTCCTGAACTCTGACCTTTTATTTCTGACTAGAGTCATCATGCCTCGTGGCCAGAAGAGTAAGCTTCGTGCCCGTGAGAAACGCCGCCAGGCTCTAGAAGCTGGGAATGTAACGGGTCCTCAGGCTTCTGTAGAAAAAGAAGAAGAGTCCCCTCCTTCAAGTCTTCATTCCACAGATAATCCTGACATGTCATCTGCTGCTGGAGCAACCAGCGGTCAAGAACTTGAGGGAGCCATGGCTGCTGGTGCTACGGCTGCTTCATACACAAGTTCTAAGGAAGACGCCAGCAGCCAAGTTGGGGAAATGTTAAAGGACTTACAGGTGTCCACTGAGGCCTATGAAGAAGACGACCTTGTAGAAGAGAGGGTTGCCCGCTTGGTAAACTATCTGCTATATAAGTATCAACTGAAGGAGCCCGTTACAAAGGCTGAAATCCTGAAAAATGTAATTCAGATAAGCAAGAATCAATTCTCCAAGGTCTTGAGGAAAGCTGCAAATCACCTGGAGTTGATCTTTGGCCTGGATGTGAAAGCACTAGATCCCAACAAGAATATCTATATCCTCATCAACAAGATGGAATTAGACCAAGATGCAACAATGGGTGATAATCGACATATACCCACTACTGGCCTTTTGATGACTATCCTGGGCGTGATCTTCACAAATGGCAACCGTGCCACTGAGGAACAACTCTGGGAGGTGCTAAATATGATGGGCATATTTTCTGGGAGCCAGCACTTCTTCTTTGGGGATGCTACAAAGTTCATCACCCACGATTTAGTGAAAGAAAAGTACCTGAAATACGAGCAGGTACCTGGCAGCGATCCTCCATGCTATGAATTCCTGTGGGGCCCAAAAGCCTATGCTAAGACCAGCAAGATGCAAGTCCTTGAGTTTTTGGCCAAGATCCATAATACCACTCCTAGTTCTTTCTCACCTTATTATGAGGAAGCACTGAAAGATGAAGAAGAAAGAGCCCAAGCCAGAGCTGCAGCTAGAGCTCGTGCAGGTGCCAAGGCCAGCTCACGTGCCAAGGTCCGGTCCAGCAGCCCTCCTAATCCCAAGTGAAGTCTAAGAAAGGTACTTGACTGTGCTTTCAAAGAGAAAAGCTACTGTTCTCTTTAGTGGAGGGTGGCATGAGGCTTGGCAACAACATAGTGTATAGTGTGTGCTTCTGTTCTGTGTGGTAACTTTGGAAACTTAGATATCTATATGTTGTTCCTTTTAGTAGATAGTTTATATAGCTTCATAATTCAATTTATGAATAATATAAGCCATACATTTTTCAATGTTTATGATGCTTAAGAGTGAAGTTTTATTGCTGCTGTTTTTTTTTTTTTTTTTTTACCGGGACTCGAACTCGGGACCTTGCACTCGCCAGGCAGGCGCTTGTGCCACTGAGCTATATCTTTGGCAGTTTTATTATTTTCTTGAGTAAGTTGAAAAAATGTTCCATTGTGTTTAGTAATTTCAGGCAAGATAACACAATATGTATCTCACTAGGAAATTAGGCATTTCCTTGAAAAAGACCCAGGAGAAAAATAAGTTAAATTAGAGAAAAAACGAAAGGTGGTAAATTATTGTTTTTCTTTATCACTTATACTCTGTTCTGTAAAATTAAGAGATACATGCTCAAATATACTAGTCTGTTCAATAATACAGAAGAAATGATTCAATAAAGTTGAACTCTACACAGTGTCTCATTTATTTCTCATATGTTACACAGACATCTGCTTGTGAAATGCTTTGTGCAAATGTCGGGTATTTCAGGGTAAACAACATTTACCCATGCACATTGAATTGTAAAGTCGAAGAAAAACTGTTGTTTGAGGAAGATAGTGAGATACATCTTAAAACATAAAGAACAAATTTTTAGAAAGACAGGATGATTCAGATAAGAACACTCAGGTATGGACCTGCGATGAGTGTGTTCAGGATTTAGAAAACCACCAGTCTTTCAGTGTGAGTCAGTTTTAAGTTAAACTGGGTAGTTGGTCAGACGAGGCTATGGGAGTGCTGCACGTGGGCCACATCCTCAAAATGATGTGTGCAGAGTTCAAAGACTAATACGTGGAATCCAAACTGCTGTTAGCTGTTACTTTGGTGTCATAGATAAGTCAGAGAGCATACTCTTCCTTCCTAATGGAAGGGGTCCTGCCTTCATACTCTGCCAGCATCCTTTTCCCAGTACAGTTGAGCACAGTGGCATGAGCTATTATACACATCAGTTCCAGGGAGTTTCTGAGAAATAAAGGTGATGTCACCTGCTATGAGTGTGCTCAGAAGCAAGTCTTCTGGCATTATTTGCTTTGACCTGGGAAATACAGAACCTGCTACATTAAAAGAGTATTTTCTTCGGCTGTGAGTATAATTTGGCAAGCTCTTAAGTGAACCATAGGTTTTGATTGGGAGTGAAATAAATGAAAATAGGTTTAGTTTGGATAGAAGGGCAGTTGAAAGGGATAGAAAGAGTTCATTCTTGATAGAAAGGTCAAGAGCCTTAAGTTGCATCCAACTGGAGAGAAGTCCCTTAAACCCAAAATAAACAACAGTCTTTACAAGTTATATAATAACTTAGTTTTGCTTGCTATACATGTTGGGCTGATTTGTGTGCTTTGTCAGAATGGTGCATATTCTCTGATATCTCCTGGTATTAAAAAAAAAAAAAAAACACAGAAAAGATTTTGACAGCGCCTGTGGTCAAAGAAATAAAAGTAATAACTGCCAATTAGAGATGCCCGTCTTAGTCACTTTTCTGTTGCTTCACACAGTACAGCACACACACACAACTTATAGGAAAACAGGTATATTTTGGCTCACAGTTTTAGTCTATGGGCCGCCAGTTCCAAGGCAGAAACAAGACGACAGAGGGGCATGATAGAGGAAAAGCTGCTCAGCCCACGGGAGCCAGGAAACAGAAAAGAGGGAGGAGATGGGGACAGGAGTACACCGCTCCAGGCCACACTCTCAGTTTCCTGCCACTTCTGACCAGGCCCAATTCCTAAGGATACACTGAGCTACTGAACCTTTCAGTAGATGAATGCAGTGATATGTATAGCATCCCTATGATCCAGTCACCCTCCACCCAGGAGAATTTGGGGGAATATTTTAGATTTAAACCTTAACAATAAAATAAGCACCACAAGAGTCCAATGAGGCAAGGTTTTTCAAATAAGTGCACAAGGATCTTAAGCCTTACACAACTTTGAAACTTTTCTGATGGTGCAAGACTCCCAAGTGTCAGTTAGAACCCTGGTCTGAATTTGAGTTTCATTAAAGCCCCCTTTTTCCACTCCTTCCTGCCCAAGGCAAATGGTCTGTCTCGATTCATTTCTCTTCTCACCTACTACATAATAGTTCTAGACAATGAAGAAAAGAAACATGAAGCCAATGTACTAACCCCAGGTTTAGTAAATGAGAATTAAACATCTTTTGGGGGCTACCTACGTGCCTCATTTGCCTAGGTTCCATGTGTCCCTGACCCCAAGGCTCTTTAATAATGGACTCTGCCCAGGAGTTGGGACCAGGCCTAGAACGTTCCAAAATATATTGCTGTCTCAGCCTGAGCCCTCATTCGTAAATCTGCATCCTGACCCTGCTTCATTCCTTGAAGGCTGGACCTGCACCTTTCAGCAAACAAAGCTTAGACTTAGAGCATCAAAATGCCTTGCAAATGTCCCCTATCTGTAACATCACTCCGCACGGAACCCCTCTGGTCACAGCCCCTTCTGCATGATTCTTCACTTTGGCAGTGATGTTCGGGTATCTGCTCATCAGCTCTGGGCATTACCACCGAAGTGCTTTGTTTTTCCAAATTGGCTTGTGAGTTAGGTCAAATTTGACATGATCTACTGTGTCTTGAAAAATAATTCAAGTTAGGCTTTAAGAAATGGTTGAAGTTAGAAGTATGTTTGGTGACTTACTTGAAACTGGTGATGAATCTATACACTGGTGAGTGAATTTAACTAATAGGCAAAGAATCTAAGCCTCCCTCCTATGTGATAGATAAAAAAGGATCTAAGAAATCGCTATCAGAAACCTTGTCTAGAATCTGGATTTTGAAAAAGAAACACGTCCTTTCAAGAGGATATAATGGTTTTGTATGCTGACATAACAAATTACTATACATTAAAGGTTTAAAAATACCACACATTTATTTTGGCACACTTGTATAGGTCAGATGTATGTGTTGGTTCTGCTGGGAGGTTTGCTCAATTACATAAGCTCATATCAAGCTTTCAACACCTGAATTCTTGTGGGGAGACACAGGAAAGAATCTTATTCCCAGTCTTAGTCACATTGATCTTGGAATCCAGTGCTATGAAGAGTGTAGTTGTTGGAATGAGAGTGAGTTCCTTCACTGGATGTCAGCTGGACCTGCCGTAATTTCTTGAGGCCTCTACAGTCTTGCATGTGAGTACAACTTTTTGAGTTAAAAATAGGAAGTTGAAAGTATCTCATGCTTGCAATCTTTCCAACTTGCCCCCCTGTTACATTTCTCCCTTCAGATGGAGAGATTCATTTATAGGGGACCCTATAATTAGATCAGGCCTGTGCAGGAAATCCTGAATAAGCTACCTATTTGTAAAGTAAATTCCATAATTTCATTATATTTGTAAAGTGTTTTGGCCATGTAGAAGAACATTCATGAACCTTAGAGATAAGGGTATGCGAATCTTCATAGAGAAATTATTCAGTATCACAGAGGTAGAAAATGTCTCCCTGAAAGTTATGCTTGCTCAAATAGGAAAATAAAAATCAATTCTCCACCATTCTCCTGACTTTTGTCTGCTGCAGGGGAAAATTCTGCCTTTTGTATTATACCTAAGAGCACCTACACAGCTACTTAAGTATGTTCATCAGGTGTCCTGTAGCAGCAGCTTACAAGTTAGGATTTGGAGCAGGCACCAAGAGAAAGAAAACAAATTCTCAATCTTTGGAGGTTATAGAGGTTACTGAAAAGATTAGTGCGAAAAGATGCTATTGAATAGAAAATCTTGCTGAGATGTACAGGACCATTTTGGAAGAAATGGTATGATCCTTGATTTGTACACACCTGTCGTGTAGGCCACAGAAAATTTTGTTGAACAGCAAAGACATTTGATATGTCTAGAAACTCCTTCAAGAATAAAGAGGAATATTTTCAAAACAAGTTATAGTACTAACTTTTTACTCAGTGCTTACAATCTGACATTAATTGGAGAGGCTGAAATTGGTCCACTTTGTGTCTTGTTTTCCCCATTCATATGGAAACTGTATTGCCAGTACTCTTGTAAGTAGGAAAAGTAGTGCAACTGCCCTTCACACTGCAATAGGAATAGAACATGATTTTTCCCTTCAGACCAAGTTACGTGAACCCAGTCTGCCTCCTCCAGGCTTTCTGTTCTGTGTAGCGGTTAACATGAAAGCCTGTGTTGGAATGTGGAACCCCATGTGGGAAGTAGCCCGAATCCCCGGGTCACCCAATGGCAACGAACGTAGGACAGTCCACAGTGATTTTATGTTCAAGAGAAGTTTGGACATGTTACAATATTCAGATTTCAGACATTTTTCGTTATTTCTCCATATTATATCCCTATTATATAGAGCTAATATTTATATTGCTAGTCTTATTTAAATATTTTAATTACAAAGAAAAAAACCACATTCTTGTTACACAAAACTACTAGAAAAACAGGTAAATCACAATTCTGATTCCTCTAAAATTCAATCCTTCCTCAAAAGTAATCCCATGTAAGAATTTACATATAGCTTTTAAAATATATTTGAAGCATTTTTCCCCCATAGGTGAACTAAAAATATTTGCTGAAAGCTTTTAACATAAATTGATAATCATTCTACATATTGTTTTGCCTCTTACCTTTGCTACTGAATAAAATGGACTCTTTCTGTGGCAGTTCAGTTGGTTTGGGGGTTATTTTGCAAGGGAAAACAATATTATACAGGACACATATTTTATATGTCTTTGTAGTAGTCACCCAAAGAACGATATACAAGAGAGTGCAGGAAATCTGTCTACACACTATAGAGCAAGAATCCAGCTGAAGGCCTGGATCCCAGGGAAATGTCCTACATGAGTCCAGCTGAATACCTAGAGCTCATAACAATGCCTCCCATGAATCCAACTGGAGGCCCAGAGCCCACGATACCATCTCATGCAGGCCTGTTTCCTGGATCTGTGCTGGGAAGGCCCAGAGGTAAATGGTGGAATCTAGGAAGTCTGTGCCAGCTGGATGAAGGATCTGTGCTAGCAGGCTGAGGGATCTGCACTGGAGCCAGGAAGCAACACTTTGAAGAACCAGCGCTCCCCCAAAGGGTACTGCAACCATCCTCAGCAACAGTGAGGTCTAGAGCTCCTCCGATGATCAAGATGGCCGAGTTCCCATCAGGGAAGCCAACGCAGCAAGCTTCTCCAGGATACTGGCAGTGCACCATCTTCCGCTCCGGAGCCAGGAAGCGATGCTCAAAGTGAGGACCAGAGCTCCCCCAAAGTGAACCAAAGCCATTCTCAGTGCCAACGAGGTCCTGAGCTCCTCAGAGGGTGAAAACAGCCAAGTTCATCAGGAAAGCCAGCATGACAAGCTCCTCCAAAACAACCAACAACTCCTTACAGCTTCCACCAGCTGCAACAGCCTTTCTCAGCTCCCAACAGCCGACATCTTTTCCAGATCTGCATCTTATGCTGCTGGCAACAGTCTGCAAGTGGGCCTCCCACACCCAGCACCACGTTTACTCAGTTCAGTCCCTTGGGGGTTATAAATTGACCACCAGTTATCAATCCACTATAGCAGCATATATAGATACACCCTACTCTTTTTAACGATTCCCTAGAATTCCAAAGTATGTATCACCACATTTAACTGAACCTATCTTTTCCTGATATACACAAATTATTTCCCTTCTTTTACTTCGATTAATACAACTGATAACAACATTATAGAACATCAATTCTTGAGCAAATACTCATGTTTTATTATACACAAAATGCATAAAAGTGCAAATTGAATTAAAGTGTAAAGAGTGTTAGGATTGTAAATTTTTATGAATACTGCTAACATCATTCTGTTCCAATAATGCTTTACCAATTTATATTCTCACATATTAATATATGTGAATAAATCAACTTCTCAGAGGCATTTTATTTTATCAACCTTATAAAATTTGGTCAACTTTGAAAATATATTGTCTCAGTCTTAATTTATATTTCATTGTTTTCTAGGCAGATTGAGCAGAAAGTGAACATAATCCCTCAACCACATAAAGTGAAATTTCAGCGGTAGTATCTTGGACAATGATGTATATATGATGTAGTATTCTGATGTTTCTCTTTACTTTGAGAAGAAAGAATTTGGTTAGAAAGATCAAATGCCAGAAAATGGGCACACAGCAAATCCTCAGTAGGGGAATTCAGGAAGACCAGGGAGAAGAACAGTTGTCAGAATCCATGAGAAAAATCACAAGCTAAACCCAGGCCAGAAAGCTTAAGGCAGCTGACAGTTAGGGGTCTCTTTCTAGAGTTCAGCACAAAGAAGTATCACAGGGATTGACTGTCCACCTATTAGATGTCAAATGTGCAGAGTTCATGTCTTTCCGTAACCACAGAATGGATACCAAGATAAAGGAGGTCACCAGTAGGAAAAATTTATAGAGAAAAAGCTAGCAGGAGACAGGAGGGGTCCCCAAAGTGGGTTGCCACTGAGGCTCTTTGGATGTTTTTATACTTGAACATGACCACATCTCAGACCATTCGGCCAAGCTGAGGCCAACCTATTGGGTTGCAAATACAGAGTCTTAACTAATACTGATCCAATAGGGAAGGGAGCCATGTAGACAGGATATATGATGGGCATCACTCACCAGCTCATCTATAGCTTCTAACATAGAAAGATTAAAAGCATATAGGGAAGAAATAAGAATTTGGGTCAGGGTGTTCTTGTCACCTGCTTATGCATCTGACACATTTAGCTAGTCTCACGGCACCAGGTGGTACTGATTACACTACACTCTCAAGCTGCCGGCTGACTATAGGGAGGCCTGCAGGACTGGTTCTCTTCCAGTTCATCTGCAGCCACAATTCTGATGCATCTCATCTTTTACACTGACTTCCTTGAGGGCCCGGTCCCTCTCTGACTGACTGTTCATTTGTATCTAACTTAGCTCTCTATAATAGAAGGGATCAGGGAAGAGAAGTGGGGAAATGGCAGTGCCTCAAACAACTCACTGAATAAGCATAGCAAGCTATGAATCATTGTTACTAGCATGAGGTTGTAGGGTGATCCGAGTGGGCAGATCCACTGGATGAAAGGATCGGAAGAATGCAGGACACCCGGCTTCCCTGACAGTCTCCCCTACCCACCTGGCAGGCAGAATGTAGACAGCTCTGGTGCATCAGCCAAGGATGATATTAGTGGATTGCGGCAGAGCTACATCCCCTCATGCCTTTAATACATCTCTTCAGTAACTTTATTAAAATTACCATCACTTTTTACTGTGAGGAGAGGGCGCTGACTCAGGTGGCAGGTGGTTCAGTGCATCTTTGTCAGTGAACCATTTAGATAACTAATAAGAAAGACTATTATTTCCTTGGTGTGTGTGGATCTCTCACCAGTGGCTGAGGCAGTGCAAGTGGGTAGGATTGGTGAGTCAGGATAGTTAAAATAGGGCAAGTAGTACTGATAAGTAGTGAGAGTGAGCAGCTGTAAGGCAGGAGAAATTGAAGAGTGATTTCCTTGAGGCTAAGTACCTCACCGACTCTGGAAGTAAAGGGTTTAGTATGCGTTTGACTTGCAAAATGATTCTGATATTCTCCCCAGGTCAGATTGCTGTCCCACGTTGCTGACTGCCGTGGAGGACAGTGTGGATTTTCTTTGGAGGTTTGTCTTCGGTTTGAACCTACCCATGAGGATGCAGAACCATTGTAGTGGGTAAAGTTCCTTGTTAAATTGGCAGGGCGATATGTACATACAAAATCCACTCTCTGTTACTGTTATAACCCTGCCTTACTTGAACTGAAAAAAAATTTAAATGCTTCTGTACTAATCCTTCTCAAAGTTATGGCATGGCCTGTAGTAAAATTTATCTCACCTTTTATTGGGAGGTGGGAGCATTGAAATTGCGATGGTTCCACGTTCACAGAGGGAAGCGTTTCAGACCCTAAAAGAAATGAAAGTGAAGACCCCAGGGTAGTTCTGCGAGAGCAGTACAGACTGCTTCCCCAGATCCAGATGTCTGCTGTTTTATATTTAAGCCCATGCTTAAATGTTAGGCTCAGTACTACCTCACTTCACCTACTGGGGGCTGAGGATATGGGAGTGTAGAGTAAGGTCATTGGGAAGAAAGGCCTTCGTTCAAACCTTGAGTGACCCACATCAGAACAGAGAGGAGTCCCAGGCCGCACAAGAGTGCATGAAAGAACCCTGTGTGCGTTCTATCAAAGTCTCCCACCCCTATGAGCATAGGTCACATCTACGTCCTTAGGCCTCACACGCCTCCTTTCAGCTCTGAGAGCCGTTGTTACCTTTCACTGTGCTAACAAAATATCTGAGGTAAACCATTTAAAGGAAGAAAGTTAATTTGGCTCAGTGTCAGAAGCTTCAGTACATGGTAGCTTGATCCCATCATTGTCAGAGAAGGAAAAGGAGAGGGGGGAGAGAGAGAGAGAGAGAGAAAGAGAGGCATGCTCCTAATAGTAACTTCACTTCTTTCCCCTAGATTCTATCACCTAAAGTTTCCACCCGTGCCTGTAGACCATTGAGCTATAAATGCATCATTAGACTAACCTGTTCATGAGGTCAAAACCCCTTGATACAACAACCTCACCAAAACCTAGCCTCTGAAAACTGTTGCCAACACTGGGATCCAATCTTCAACACATGAGCCCTCGGGGAACATTTAAGATTTCAAGCATAACAGAGGTCCTAGATAGAGGTGGCATGCATGGGCTTCCACTCTGCTGCTGACTTCTCAGGTAAGTAAAGATATGTCTTTGAGCTGGGCCAGTGCCGTGTCAGCAGAAGAGAAAGCCAGGGAAGTGTTCAAGGCCTTGTGTGCAATTAAGAAAAAGAGCCTGAGTAAGTTTTGAGGACACCATCCACTTCAGAAGAGAGAAAGGTCAGCACAATCGCAGTCCTTGTGCAAGCCCTGGAAAACCCTGAATAGGGATCGCCTGATATAACACTCTTTAGAATCATAGGATTCAGAGAAGTGACAGCACTGAACTAGGCTACTAGGCTACACCATGAGGTGAGCAGAGGACAGAGTTCCAGGACTCCCAGCAGTGAAGGTGAAGACCCTGGATAAGATCAGAGGGGACAAGCGGCACAAGCGTCTGCCTAGCAAGCACAAGGTCCTGAGTTCGATTCTCGATACCAAAAAAAAAAAAAAAAGATCAGAAGTCTGTACCATATCAAAGGGACTGAAAGGAAACCCGGCTTAGGATGTGAACAATCAGAGACCTATGGTGGGAGTGGCTGGAGACTAAATACTCTGAGTTCTACCTTTGGTGTCTCTGAAAGTAGAGGGAGGGTGAGGAAAGAAAGAAAGAAGACAGAAAGAAGAAAGGAAAGGAGGGAGGGAGGAGAAAGAAAGGGACGTGAGGTCATCAAACAGGAGTCCCACGTTCTGTCAGGAGGCAAGATAAACACCCTTTGGGAAGTGAGGGGTACTGAGAAGAGACCCCACAGAGTCCAGCCCTTGCCCTCAGTAGTAAGAGATCCCAGGCAAAAATTACCTAATTTAGCACTCTCTGAATTCCTTCTTTGAAGATTCAATGAGGGACCACAATATAGGACAAGGGTTACAGCCTCTGGTCAACAGAAGAATGGGTCTTAGGCTCTATCAGAAGTAAAGCAAAGGACACTAACTGAAATCTGAAGGAATCACCTTCCCAAAAAGAAGGGTTTCTACAGAATTCTACCCCTGGTGTGAGCTCAAGGAGGCACCAGGTCGAATTTGCTGGATAGAACACAGGCTTTTGGTTGTCAGAAAAACTGTTTCTAGGCTCTTGCAAGAGGTAAGGCAATGACCTTAAGTGATGTTTAAGGAGATCGCCTCTCCAAAATACAGAAGGCTCACAGGTTCCTGACAGTCCCGGAGAGGGATAAACTGATGAATCACACTGATTTCTCCGAGTGAAAACTCATTGAGGTGAGGGCATCGGAATGAAGTGTCAGCCTTAAACCAGTGGACAGAGAGTCCCAGGCCCTAATAAGAGTACTCATAGGAAAGGACCCTGAGTTGTGAGGAAATGATCCACTACAAAGCAAAAGGAGCAGGCATCGTCTTGCTCATGAGGTAAACCTCGAGTCTGTGAGGAACATATGTGAGGGTGAGACCTCTAACTTCTTTCTTCAGAACTGCTGGGGTGAGGGGCCTTTATCTGGTGGGCAAGGTCTCATGGCAATAGAACATGGAGGCTTGGGTTCTAACTGAAGCCAAAATGAAGACCCTGAGTGAATATGAGAGTCCTAATTTTCCAGGATAGAAAGAAGCCCTCAGAGCTCTCCCATTGCTGTCACTCTGCTGTCACAAGACAGATAAGGTCAGATGACAGTCTCCTTCAATTGATTCTGTAAGACAGGAGGAAAAGGATGGCAGTGTAATGAGGGGCAACAATAAAGCTGTTGAGTAAAGGGACCCTAAAAGCTGAAAAATTGAGAAGATGGCACTAAATGTGAACAAACAGACAGACCCCTGCCCAGAACTATTGGGCCTCTATAAAACCTGGACTTTCCAGGCCTTGCTGCCCACCACCAGGAAGGCCCTGATAGATCTACTAGGTAGTAACCTAAGACACAAGTTAATTCTTTCAAAGGCAGCAAACAGGCAGATCAGGGATGAGGGAGCTTGTATATTCCTTAAGTAGCACACACAAGACAACTTGTGAAAGAGCCAACCATAAAGCCAAAGTAGTATCTCTCTGGTGAATGGGTACAAAATATCTCATCCTGTCTTCTCCATATCAACAGATCAGCCACTCTTCTGCTTATTTTGCCTGAGCAGAATCATGCCTCAGGGTCAGAAAAGCAAACTTCGTGCTAGGGAAAAACACCATCAGATCAGAGAAAACCTAGAGATGGTGGTTGGGTCACTGTAGCAATGGAAGATGAATATCCCTCTTCCTCCTCTGTTTGTTTCAAGGGTACTCCACATGGCTCACTTATTGGAACATGTAGCAATCCCCAAAGTCCTTAGAGAAACCTGTTCACCATCACTGTAGCTGCAGTTAATTCATACACAGGCTGTCCTGAAAGTATAACCAACAATATGGAGGAAAGGATAGGGTACATACAAGACCAAGAAGCAGCTAAGAATTTCTCTAGATGTCCTCTAATCAAGATCTTATGCATTGCTTACTGTACACATATTGAATGAAGGAGCCCATTACCAAGACAGAAAAGGTAAAATGTAGCACAAATTCACAGAAATTGCTTCCCTAAGAACCAAAAGAAAGCCTCTGAACACCTGGAGCTGGTCTTTGGCCTTGACTTGAAGAATCTTAAGAGGAACATCTATGTGCCGATCAACAAACTCAAAACGAGCTCTGAAGTAAGGCTGAGTGATGACCAAACTGTGCCCAGGGTGTGATCCTCACAAAAAACAACTGTGCCAGGGTAGAGAAAGTCTGAGCAGTGCTAAATATGATAGGGATATTTGATGGGAGCCAGCACATCATCTTCGGGGAGGCTAGAAAGCTCAATACAAAGATTTAGTGAAAGAAAGGTACCTGGAATGTCAGCAGGTGCTCAGCTATGATCATCCACACTATGAGTTCTTGTGGGGCCCAAGAGCCCATGCTGAAGCCAGCAAGATGAACGTCCTTGAGTTTTTGGCCAAGATTCATAATTCTGCTCCTAGGGCCTTCACTCACACGTATAAGGCATTGAAAGATGAGGAAGAAAGAGCCCAAGCTAGAGCTGCAGCCAGGGCTCTCATTAGTGCCCCAGCCAATGCATGTTTCCAGGCCAAGTCTAGAAGCTCCACCCATTCATGGTAAACTCTATGGCAGATTCTTCTTTTTGAAGTTGAAAAGGACAGTATATATTCTCAGTAGTGGAAAGTCATGTTGGGGCTGCAGACAATATAGTACATAACATATTTGTGCTTGTGTTCTATGCAGTAATTTTGATAACTCGTTCCTATATTAGAACATTAAAGTAGTTTCAGAATCTAAGTTTATGAATGACATTGCTCATAATTTCTTCTATGATATTTAACAGTAAGTGATTTATTATTTTCAAATCAAATTGGGAAACTCTCCATCTTATTTAGTGATTTGGAATAAGATACCATGACAGCAAATTAGGCATTTCCATAGAAAAGTGAAAGAACTGAGCAGTATAAAAATTGAGATTAAGAAAAAGAGGGAAAAAAGTAAAGATGGCTAATTATAACATTCCCTACCTACCTTTACTCTGCTGTTTTATAAAAATAAAAGACACATACTTGGATATGCTTAGATTGTCCCAGAATATGGAAGAAATTGCATCATAATAAATCAGACCTCTCGCTCACTGGCTCATTTGTAAACATTAATTAAACTTTTGTTCTTTGGAGGATTTTGTGCTGGAAGTGGGAATGTCAGAATAAATAAGAACTATCTGTGTGCATTGAATTGTGGAACCTAGTGGCAGAAGTCATATAATGAATGGGGTGAGATACACTAAGAAAATTAAAGGACAAAGCAAGTCAAGAGTAAGGATGTAGGACAACTGCATTTAATGAGAGGCTCTAGTGTAAATTCTTAGATGCCAGTGAGTTTGGGGCCTTGGGAAACTGCACAACTTCCAGTGTGAATCAATATTAAATTAAGCTGACTGGTGGGTCAGATGAAGCTCTGTGAGTGATAAGCAAGGCCATCGCCCCAGAAGATGTGACCAAAGTTGAAAGTCTAAAGCTTATAATGGACAACTATGTATGGCATTTCCTTAGGATAATGGAGAAGCCTAAATCAGAGATAAATCTCCACTTGGGACAGTAATGGAGGGTATCCCGTGCTACCCCTAATCTAGTGCAGTTGAACACACTAAACAAATAGGATGTCAAATGTACGTTATCTCCACTGAATTTCTGTGAAATTAGAGTAAAACTCTTTTCACATGGAATGCTCACCAGTCAATATAATTGCTGCTCTGGTCTGGAAAAGACAGAGTTTATATTAGTTCATTTTCTGAGCAAGCTCAGCCGGCCATGCTGGTGCACTCCTGTAACCCTAGCACTCAGGAGGCTGAGGCAGGAGGATCGCCACTGGTTAGAGGCTGGCCTGAGCTACATAGTGAGTTCAAAGCCAGCCTGAACTACAGAGCAAGACCCTGTCTCCAAAAACAACAACAACAAAATGAGCAAGCTGACAATAAAGAGTTCCAGGAGCTTGCAATGTATTATTAGTTTATTTTTTGCTGTTGTGATAGAAGACCAGAGACCAAGTAATTTGTAGGGAAAATAAAAGTATTTTCTCACAGTTCTAGAGCCTGGGAAGTCCAAGATTAAAGTGCCAGCATCTAGTAGTGACCTGCTTGCTGTGTTATCCAGCAGCAGAAAATAATAAGCTGACAAAGGGAGAGAAAAGGGATTTTGACTCATTCTTTATTTAAAATAAACAAACTTCCCAGTGTGTAATGCAATCTTGTAATCCCAGCTACTCAATAACCCCAGAGGCTGAGGCAGGAAGATCAAAAGTTTGAGGCCAGACTGGGAAACGCAGTGAGATCCTGTTTCAAAATAAAAAATTCAAAGCTGAGGATGTAGTTCAGCACTCCTTGGGTTCAATCTTTAGTACGGGAAAACGTTCCTAGAACAATGTACTGTTCACAGAATAGTGGGATTAATCCATTCATAAGTGCAGAGCCTTTATTGTCTAGACATCTCTCATTAGGCTCCATTTCCCCAAAGTGTTGCACTGGGGGTTTACATTTCCAACACATGCTTTTTTGGAGGACACACTCAAACCATCGCAGAGTCTATTCTATTAATAGAGTATTTAAACTAGGGTGTCATGAGTGTAACAAATTCAAAGCTGAGGGGCAGATATGTTGACAGGAGTGAATGAAGGCACCTTTGACACATTGTCTATAAGCCTTGAGTTGCATCTGACTTAAGAAATTTCTCCCAAGTTTGTAATATAGTATAATAAATGTAATGTAATATAATTAATATAATATCAATATTTTTCTAAAGAGTGACTTTTACTTGCTGAGAAGCATTTGACTGACTTGCTGTGTCATGATTTAGAGGATTACATGTTCTCTTGACATCTTCAGGATAAAAAATAAACTAAAAGTTAACAAGAGGTGGAATTGTTGTGTTTGTGATCAAAAAATATAATAACTGGTAAATGTCAAAGATTCAATACAAGCTGGCACTGTCAGGCACATTACACAAGTAACATCCCAATAGTCAGACTTTACAAGGTGTACATGAGCCAGGAAACAAGATAACTACATCGATTTCCCAACATAGACATAAAAACCCTGAGGACTGTAGAACGTTAGGATTTCCTTGACTTCTTACAGCTAAAAAGAAATGGGGATAAGATAAGTGTTCTGATATGAGTTTCTCTACAGCCCACACTTTTCCTCTCCTCCCAGTCTGAGGTAGATACTGGATATCTATTTATCAATATTTCAACATCAGGCAATGAAAAGGAAGCCCCTGTAGCCAAAATAACAAAAACAGGCCTTAGTAAGCCAAGTGAAAGACACAATCAAAGACAATTTCAGACTGTCTGTGGAGTTCACTTGCCTGAAGTCCTCTTGACCCTAGCCCTGGGGTTCCTTGAGAACTGACCCTGTCCTCATGCTAGCTTGTCCTAAAACTTCCCCAGTATCCCCTTTGTCCAAATTGGACCTGATCTATTGGCCAGCTCTCCACAGTGTCCTCCTCTGGACCCTGAACCTGCTCCCAGAGGAACAAACAGCCCAAGGTCCCCTGCCTTCTCTCTAGAGAGTTCTAACTCCCTGGAGGTCATATCCTTCACCATGTACCCCTTCTGATGACAACAGTCCCTTTGATATAGTTGTTCACATCAGACACGTACCTTTATTCCTGTGGTTATCTCTCCTCTCAAAGTGGTTTCAAAGTTGCCAATGGGAAAAATCTGGTTTCATATAGAATCTATTGGACCAAGGAAATATCTATTTCAACTCTTTGCACAGGCTGAATTCTTACAAACCCTGTGGTCTTTCTAGAAGTAGTAGTAGTTTTCTACAGCTGTTATAACAAAGTACCACAGATTTAGGGATTTAAAATAATGTGAGGGAAAGAGAAAGGAAGAAAGAGAAAAGGAAAAAATGTATGTATACACAACATAGTTAAGATAATTTTACAGCTAGCTTCTCCTAGTTCCTTGAAAACAATACTTTGTGCTAATATTGTTTAAACAAGATACCTTGTACTCTGATTAACTAATACAAAGACAACTATATGCAATGTATCAACTATTGCAACTGTCCTACTAACCCATTTCATTGTTTATCTTGTTTCTCTTTAAAAAATAAATAAATAGCAAGCTGACCAACTTCAATGAAGATGAAAATATGTAACATAACAACCACTGTTAATCCTTATCATTTTGTTCTGAAACCCTGTATCATTCTTATTGTTTTTGCTTTGTTTTGTTTTTGTCTATTTTGTTGACATTTTGCTATTGTTCTTTTTTCAGTCCTCTTTAAAATAAAAATAAATAAATAAATAAAATATGAAATAAAAAACAGCACCCACTTTTACCTATGTATCTGCTTTAGATATATTTCTGTAGATGTGAAGGATGGGATGGTTCTGCTAAATTCTGCATGCAGATTATCACCAGGCTCATGTCAAGCTTTCAGTTAGCAATCCTGTCATTGAGGGGGTTTGACAAGCATCTCTTTCTTGGCTCGTTTAAGTTGTTGCAGAATTCAGTTTTTTGCAGAAATAAGATCGAGGCCCTGTTTCCTTGTTGTCATATGGAGCTGCCATAGTCTCATGAACCCAGTCCCTGAACATGGGCCTACACGTTTTGAATTATTCTTACACTTTGAATTTCTCTGACTTTCTTCTCTTCTGCATCTCTTTTTGCCTCCATCCAGAGAAAGTTCTCCTGTCACTAAATTAGGCCTATTTCCATAATTCAGTATATTACTATTTTAAATTCAGTCTCATAACCTTTCTGTATTTTCAAAGTCCCTATGGCCATGTAATATAACATATTCATGTTTCAGGGATAAAGATATCAGAATCTTTGTGGCGGATTTATTTAGCCTACCATGGATATGGAAAGTGTCTCTTTGGGTGATATATCAAGTTTGATAAAATAATTCACCATCATCTCCCACCTGAGAGGAAAATTGAGTTCGATTCCTGGTACCAAAAAAATAAATAAATAAAAATAAAAATAAAGCTAAAAAAAAAACAGAAGGAGTTGGTTTAAAGTCAGAAGAGGGAGGAATCTGTCTCCACAAAAAGGGAAGATAAGATTAGTATGTGAGGACACGAACACTACTGCAGGATAGAGTTCCACAGAACCTGTGCTTTCATCACTTCGGTAGGTGTGGTGAGGTGAGGTTCTCCTCAGCTGATCCTCTAGCATCTCAGAGGGTTCCCAGGTCCTGCCAATAGTGAGATGACTGCCCTTTGCACAAACTGAAAGACCTGACCCCCAATCCCAAAATGGAGCCCACGCTCTAAGCCTCAGGCAGATCTGGCAACTAGCAATCTAAGGCACACATTCATTGCTTCTACAGGGTCCAAGAGGATGGGCAAGTCAGGGGAATGGGCATGTTGTGAGTTTCTAAAGCAGTGATGTCAAGGAAAACTATCGAGGCAGCCTTCAATAAAGCCAAGGTGTTGTCTCCCACTGGAAGTGTTCCAACCATCTCATTCACTCTCATCTAGATCACAGAGTCACCTTCCTGTTTTCTTACTTCCCCTATGTAAAGCTATCATGGCTCAGATTCAGAAGAGTAAGCTCCATGCCTATGAGAAATGCCACAGGCCCAAGAACAGCCCACAAATCAGGTGGGTACTTAGGCCATCACAAGAGTGGAAGGAGTTTTGCTCTCTTCTTTTTCTTCTTACTCCTCTTCTCATCGATGGGCAGCTGCTACTGGGGAAACCAGCAACCCTAATGCCTCCCACAGCCCCATCCACTGCCACTTCTGCTGCAGCTGCTTCATACAGATTTAATGACAATGTTGACATCCAAGTGAAGGAAAGGCCAAGACATTCACCACTGGTCACTTGCCCAGAAACCTTCTGGATGAGAAGATGGTTATATGGGGGCAGCACCTGCTGAACAAGTATCAAGTGAAGGAATCCATTACAAAGGCAGAAATGCTGAGAAACGTAATACAACTGCACAGGAGCGACTTCCCTGGGATCTTGAGGAAAGCTTCTGAGAGCCTGGAGCTGATCTTTGGCCTTGACCTGAAGGAAATAGATCCAAACAGGCACATCTACGTACTTGCCAAAAAATTGGAACTAAGCTTTGATGCAGGCCTGAGTGATGACAAAAGTGTGCCCATGACTGGTCTGCTGATGACTATCCTGGGCATGATACTGACTAAGGGCAACTGTGCCACTGAGGAGCAGGTCTGGCAAACAATGGATGCAATTGGGATACACAGTGAGAGGAAGCACTTCCTTTTGGGGGAGCCTAAGAAGCTCATCACCAAAGACTTAGTGAAGGAAAGTACCTGGAATCCTGGTAGGTGCCCAGCAGTGATCCTCAGCACTGTGAATTTCTTTGGGCTCCCAGAGCTCACACTGAAATCAGTAACACAAAAGTCTTAGAGTTTTTAGCTAAGGTCCTTGGTAGCATCCCCATCCTGGTATGAGGCAGCACAGAAAGATGAGGAAGAAAGATTCCCAAGCCAGAGTTACAGACAAGGATGGCAATATGACCAGTGTCAATGAATGTTCTAAGGGCATGGGCAGTTGCTCATGCCCTGCATAGCAAATCCTGCGTGATTCACTATTTTGGGATTGAAAACTCTACATTTTAAGCAGTGGGACGTCAGGGTGAGTCTGGAGACAACACAAAGTGTAACATTATTTTCTGGTTCTATTCTGTATGCCTCAATAACTTGAAAAATGTTATTATCCCTTTTATCAGAAGGTCAAAATACCTTCATAACAAAAGTTTATGAATGAATTTACTCAGAAATTTATTGCTGTGAGTGGAATTTAAAAGTTTTATTCTTTGGTAAAACAAATTAAGAGATGTGCCATCATGTTTCATGATTTAGAACCACATAGTAGGGCAGTAAATTAGACATTTTCTAGAAAATATGAAACAATTCAGCATTGTAATAGTGACATCAAGAAATGAAGCAAAAAGTAAAAGACTATAAACTGTTGGTTTCATTAAATCATAATACATTCAATCTCTTTCTTGGGCCCCTATTTGTTCTCAGGCAATAATTAAGCATTTATTTTATGAAGGCTTGTGTTTGTTTTCTTTTTTTTTATTTATTTAAAAGAGTAAAAGAAGGATAACATAATAATAGGGGGATTTACTGAATTATAGACAAAGTGGTAGGATATTATCAATGGTTGTTATATTACCTATTGGTATCTTCAAGATAGTTTCTCAGGAAAACAAATAGACAAGTAATAGTGAGTTACAGACAAAAATGGTAGGAAATTATCAGTGGTTATTGTACTATACTTTGGTTTCTTCAAAGTGGTTTCTAGGGAAAACAAATAGAGCTATACATGAGTGATCAATTAAATAATCATTGACTATTCTTAATGGTTGTTGTTGAAACACATAGTAATGAACCTACATCCATTTATAAAATAGCATAGGAACAATAGAAACATTACAGAGTTATGGGCAGACTGGTAGGAAATCATCAGTGGCTGCTGTAATACATGTTGTATCTTCAAAGTGGTTTTTCAGGAAAACAAAGATATGCAAGAAGGATCTAATAAGTAGTTACAGTCTAAGGGTTGTGAAAAATAGCAGATTATCTCCTTATCAGTGACTCCTTTCACTGAGGTGTGATGGCTGGAAGGAAAGCCAGGATTGAAAAGAAAGACCGAGAGACCAGCACCAGTGTCCAGCAATAGGTTGTTTACTTTTTCTTCTATAGTCATGATTACGTGGGGCTCCTCCTTGAAGATAAAGGTTTAGCCAGAGGGAGAAGGCAGAGTGTGCCTTGGGCCCCTTCATTCCTGTTGGACCAGCTGGTAGGATGGGTCTGAGCTCTGGGGCCTTCACTTCAGAGGGCAGTCTGACCTCTAGTGGTCACCTTTACAGTCAGGGCATGGCCCAGGGGGCTTCTTAGGGCAGTCCCTCTTAAGGTGGCCTGGCTTTTTGACAGCAGTAGCAGATGAATGTAGTCAACAATTCCTTCTTGGGACCCCAAGAATCAGACTTTGGGTCTGTTTCTCTTAGTGCTGCAACAAAGGGAGCTGTTTTTTCTTGGTCTCTTTGTTTTCTCTCCTTGGCCTCCTCCTCCTCATGGCTATAAAATACTGAGGAGGCAATTCTTCCTAACATCTCAAGTGAGCTACCTGGGGCAAAAGTCATTTTTTTGTAGCTTTTTTCTACTATTTGGGGCTGACTGAGTAATAAACTTACCTGTAAGAATAGTTTGTCCCTCTACTGAACTGGGATCCAGGGAAGTATGCTTTATCAATGCCACTTGTCTAAGAAAGCAGAGGGGTGTTCTCTCCAGCCTCCCAGGGCATTGGGATCCTGCAACCACTTAGTGTCCTCTCCCCAACCATCAACACAGGTGTCCCAAACATGCTGATGAAGTCCTTGGCCCTCTAATCAGTCTCAGCACCATCAGGTGCAAGTTTCCCAGGCAGGTAACCTAAACACGTACCTTCTCCATGAAGACAGTTCTTCAAAATTTGAATATTGGGCACCCATGTAATCCATGAAGTCTTGGTGCAGACCTCTCCGGAGCTCCACTCGCTCCTCCACTGCAGCCTGTACAATTAGGGGAAGAATGGCCTCCAGGGGATCACCCCAGGTTTTGTACAAGGTCCTCCTGGTTTCCAGTTCCCTAATGGCTCCCACGCCCCCAGTCAGCTCGACCTTTGAGTCATTGGGCATTGGTACTCTCGTGTTCTGTCAGTCCTTGTTCATTAGCTGCTCCTCCGCTGACTCCGGACCTTTCTGTCTCTCAAGAGCAGGGCCAAGGGTGACTCGCTGTGTGGCATGTTTTGCCAGAGCTTTCTCCATGTTGGGATGGTTCATGCAGGTCTCCAGGCAGGCCTATTGTATCAGTGCTTCTCTGCGGCATGGTGCTTCTTGACTGCAAGTTGATCGCCGGTCTGAGGGCCCACGCACGTCTCCAAGCTACTTCCCGGGAGCCTGTTGTCTGCCTTTCCAGGCTCCCCCGCAGCCGGGTGAGCCAGGCCCCGAAGGGTCCGTGCTCCCCAGCCGGGTGGCCTCCTGGAGCGGGTGCCTACGGCCTACCTGCCTCTCTGGGCGCAGCCTCGAAGGCTTGTGTTTGTACCTAACCTAAGATAAATAAACTTATCCCTGCACATAGAAGCTTGAAGTTTTGAAATACCCATTATGAATAGAAGACAATAAGTAATTTAGTTTAGGTTGCTATAGCAAGTTGTCATAGATTGAGTGGCTAAAACAACTATTTTTTTCTCAATGTTCTGGAGGGTGGAAGTCCCTGATCAGGATGCAAGGATGAATTCCTGTCTTCTCATTGTACCTGCACATGGTGAGAAAGGGCTCTGAACTCTTTATACCTGGACAGACAATTATGCCTTACAGTTCTGGAGGCTGGAAAGTCCATAATCAAAATGTTGATACACTCAGAACAGAGTAAGGGCCCGCTTCCTGGCTCATAGACCACAATCCTTAGAAAAAGGTATAAGAACCCCTTTGGAGGCCTCTTTATGAAGGCCCTAACTCTCATTTATGAGAGTTCCACCTTCCTGACCTAATTTCTTCCCAAAGACCCTGCCTCCAAATACCATCACATTGGGGATTTAAGCTTCAACATATGCATTTGGGAAAAACATATGGTAGGGAAATGATCTCTAATCTGAAGGACAAGTCGGAGAAAGGTATGACAACTTCATCGTATAAGATGTAAACAGTCATATGTAAATGTCTGTGGCAAGGGTGTTTAGGGCCTTGGAAAACTGCAAGTCTTTCAATGTGAAATAATTTTAAATAAAGCTGAGAGGTGAGACTGATGAGCCTATGATTATGGAAGCAAAATCTAATATGGTTTATCTCAATGTTGAGAGACTATAGGCCAGAATAAAAACCAACATTTAGAAGTCACTTGTATTTTATAAGTAAACTAGAGACAAATCTCCACCTGGGGCAAGAATGGACTATGTCCTATAGTTTAATGTCAGTGCAGGTGAATGCAGTGCACAAAATGATATAGGCACATTTACCATCACAAGTGTCTAAGAAATAATGATGCTACTCATGAGATAGAATGCTCAGAAGCCACTGTAGTGGCAGTTCTTGTAGTGCACTGTGAGAAGCATAGCTCATCCATTAAGAGAACCTTTAAACTAGGTATCCTCGGATGCAACTAGAGATCATACTCATAAATGAAATCAATCAGTCTCACATGTGTAAACATCATAGTGTGTCCCTAGTGTAAGAAGCTGAAAGAGTAAATAAAACTGAAAGGTACCATAGATATTGTGAAAGGGAAAGAAACTGCTCAAAAGGAAAGAACAACTAGGATGAGGAAAAAGAGAAAAGAAAGAAGGGGAAAATATATATATATACACACATAAGATAGCTAAGATAATTGTACTATGAATTTCTATTGATTTGTTGAAAGGAACAGTTGATAATTGTTTGATCAATCTTACATGACTATATTTATTTATCTAAGTAAACAATTTGAAGATATCAATATGTAATACAACAGCCATTATTTATTTCCTATCACCTTCTCTGAAATTCTGTATTGCTCTTATTGTTTTTATGTTGTTTTATTTATGACTCTGTGCTTGTTAATTTGTTTTGGTTCTTTTCTCTTTAAAATTAAAAAAAATTAGGTTACCTTGTATACATAATTGGAACTCAGCAAATTCCAAACTAAAATTAGAGTTTTGTGGAGATGAAACAGTTGCAAATGCAGGTGATTTGGTTGGAAGGGCAGATGTAGGGAAGAAATTGAGATATATCTTGTGTTACGGCTTATATCTAGATGTCCCCCAAAGCCTCAAGTGCTCATAGATGGGGCTGTTGGCAGGCGGGTTGATCACGGGTGTGTGATTATGGATTAAGGGTGTGTGATAACTGGATTAGCTCATTGGTTGGTTTAGCATAGTTTTGGAGTGGTTGAATGGATTTACTAAAGACAGAAGGCCCACTTGGGTGTGGGTGGCAGCGAAACAATAGGTTTGTAAGGAGGCTTGTGGCTGGCTGCTTCCTGCCTGCCACGGCATGAACTATTTCTCCTCTACCAAGTTCCTCTCCACCTTGAAGTCTGCCAACTATGGACTAAAATCTCTACAAACTGAGTTTAAGTAAACCTTTCCTCCTTTAACTTGTGGCTGTCAGGTATTTTTTCCCAACAACCAGAAATTAACCAAGACCCCCAAAAAGAAGACATAGGAACTTTGAATTCCAACAAACTTCTAAGTTTTATACATACAGACAATAAATATCTTCGAAAAGTTATGTATAAAGGAACTTGGTTTAAACTGCTAAGCAATATTTTGGCTGATTTTGTGCGCTATGTCCAAATGGGCTGCAAATTCTCTGACATTTCCTGGATAATACAAAACAGCAAAAACAAAACCAGTGGGGTGATTGATAGGTTTAGAGGTCAAGAAATGATAATAATAACTGAAATTTATCAAACCCATTATGTGCCACGCATTGTGCCAAGTTCCTTTTACAAATTAAATACATTCCCACATTCCTACTTTACAAGAGCCGTATGAGCCAGGAGCAGCTGATCATTGATCAAACCCACTTCAGAGATGAAAAGTCAGAAGCTCATAGAAATTTTCAGATCTCCCAAATTCATTTAGCTTGTAAATAACAGTGCTGGAATGGAAATTTTGGTAGAAATTCTTCTGGAGTCTTTATTATTCCCACTCCTCTTTGCCTATGCCAAACTCCAGCCTCTTAATCTAGTTTTTCCTCACTATTTTGCAGTGTCTCGGAGGAAATATAAAGGAAGGAGCCTGAGGCCAATGAACTGAACCCAGCCATAATAAATAAGGGAAAAAATGAGAATTATCATCTGGGGGTTACCTATAGGTCTCATTCACCTAGTGCCCACCTGCCCCTAGCTCCAGTGTTCTCCAAGTGTTGGGTTTGCCCAGGAGCTGCCACAAAGGACCAGGCCTACCACGTCCCATATTACACTGCTCTTGCCCTGAGTCTGCCCCAGCAGGCCTTAATGCCTAAATCGTCACCATGACCTACTGTCCAACTCTTCCCTTCCTTCCATGGAGGCTATATGTCCACCTTGCCAGAAAGAAGGCTCAAAATACCTTTCCTTTCTCCTAACTCAGAGCACCCCAACTCCCTGTATACGTCCCCATCACATCTCTCCCCTTGGAACCCCTCTGATGACAACGGCCCTTTCTACATAGCTCTGCTTGGCAGTGATGTTTCCATGTCTTCTCATCTGCTGTGGGTGTTTTCACCTGTTTTTTCCAAAGCGGTGTGTGAAAGCGGTCAAGTTTGACACAGAATCTATGGGGTCTTGGAATGTAATTCTTAATTAGATATTTTAGAAGGCAAAGGAAACTAGTAAGATGGGACAATGTAATTTTATGACTGCTTTGATACTGGCCCATCAATTCATACACTGATGAATGTGCTTCACAAAGTTTTCAAGAACAAAACACTTCTGCAGAGGTGGTAAATAAAAAAGGACCAAGAAAGTCACCCTGTAGCAACTATCTACAGAGTCTGGATTCTAGCAAATATTGTAGTCCTTCTAGGGGGTTGTGGTGCATTTTTATGGCTACAATAATAAATTACTACAAACTTAGCTAGGACTCACACTGAACTATATCTCCAGCTTCTTTTTTTTTAAATTTTATTTTATTTTTTTTTTGTTTTTCTCCGGTACCAGGAACCGAACTCATGACCTTGCGCTTGCCAGGCAGGCGCTTTGCCACTGAGCTAAATCCCCAGCCCCTTTTTTAAATTTTAGAACAGGATTTTTTGAAGTCACCGAATTGCCCAGGCTTGACTCAAGCTTGTTATCCTCCTGCCTAAGGCATTCTGGGATTGCAGGAGTGTGCTACCTTTTCCAGAGATTCTGGACTGTCATTATAAGACCCTAGGAAATATTTCCTTCCAAAATCAGTAAAATTGTCTGTGGGTTTCAGTCTTCGTTAATTGTAAAAGTGAGGTCTTGTATTGTGGCTGCATTCAGCTGGAATGACCGTAATTCCCCTGGAGCTCTCTCCAGTCCTTGCAGCCGGCCCCCCTTATCTTGAGTGTCTTAGTCACTTTGCTGTCCACTGAGACACAGTACCTGACACCTACAATTCAAAGGAGAGAAGATTTATTTTAGCTCACAATTACAGCCTCTGGTCACCTGGGTCCCAGGCAGAAATGACATGCTGGAAGAGCCTGGGTGGAGGACAATTGCTCAAGTCATGGCAACCAGAAAACAGAGAAAGAAAGGAGAAGCCAGGAGGGAGACATCCCCTAGTGACCACCTCTTCAAGCCAGACCTCCTCCTAACAACCATTTAGCACTGGATTCACCAGTAGATGAATCTACCCATGAGTACAGCACTCTCTCCATTTCTCCAAGTATCCTCCATAAGCTCCACCTTTGAGCACATGAGTGTTTTAGAGGATATTCCTGATCCAAACCAGAACACTGAGTCAGTGATCCCAAGTTGTCTTCACACTTAAAGTAATTCTGCATTCCCCCTCTGCTGAATCTCTCTTCTGCCTCTAGCCAGAGAAAACTTTCTGCTTGCAAGGGCTTGTGTCATGAGATTGAACCCATCTCAATAATACAGTATAATCTTCCTATTTTAATACTGGTTTCCTACCCTTAATAGACTTGAAAAGTGCCTTTAGCCATATAGCATAACATACTCACTGGTTTCAGAGATAAGTGCATAGACACATTCTCATAGCAATTATTCAGTCTGTCACCAGTGTAGAAAATGTTCCTGGCATGCCAGCTTTTATGAAAAATGTAAGAATAATCCCCGTGCTTCATATGGCTTCTTTCTGTACCTACCCCAGAGGAAAATTCTGGCTTTCACTGTGTGTAGACACATGTACAAGTGTTCAAGGATAGTCATCAAGGAGGTAGCAGGCACTCACGTGCAATGATTTTGATTATGCAATGAAAAGAAGAAGGAAATTCTCCATGTATTGAAACTATTGTAAAGGTAAGTACAGAAAAGAGCTGCTCAGGAAAGAAGGGTAAACTCTGACTGGTGATATTCAGAAAGTGTCCTTTAGAAATTTATTGTGGTCTTATATTGGAAAAGAACTGTAGCAAAGTAAGGAGTCAAAAAACCAGCAAGTTGAAACCCAATTTTGACTTTTCAGAAACCTCTCTGCAAGGGAAGAGGGCTTTTGTCATGCAAATTATAAAAGTGGCACATATTGATTACCTATTAAGTAACTCTCTATGGAGAGTCCCCAGGTGCTCATCCACACTGTGCCTGGCTTTCCTTCCAAGGCACATCGGGAGACTACATTCTCAGACACTTTTAATAGGTATGTTCAATTGAATATCCTTTCTACTAAAATATGAACAGGAGCAAAGGTTTTCATCTTCAGGCCAAGACATTTGAGAGTCAGGATACTATTTCTAAGCTTTTCTGTCTATTCAGTACAAAATGTGCAGATCCTATACTGAGATGTGGAGTCACATGATGGAAGGAGCCTGGATCCTTGGATCACCTGACAGTGGCAACCCTCATTTACCCAAATCAGACATTATGTGCACAGGAAATACACTTTTGTTGTGTTGAACTTTGCAGATTTCAGACTTCTTCTATTAAATTCACTAACAGTTACTTTATCTGAGTAACATATAGCTACTCTTTCTGTTGTGTGTGTACTCTCTTTAAAACAAACAAAAAAAAAGTTTACAATTAGAAAAATCATTACGCCTGTAATCCCAGCACTCTGGGATACTGAGGCAGAAAGATCGGCAGTCTGAGCCCAGTCTAGGCAACTCAGCGATTTAGAGAGAACCAGTCTTAAAATAAAAAAAAGGTAAGGAAGGGCCAGAGACACAACTCAGTGCCAAAAGTTTTCATCTCCAATACTAAGAAAAAAAGTAATAGTGGACGTAGTATAGCTGCAAAAAAAATCTGACAATATGGATGAATCACAATTTTTCTTGCTGACTCTAGTACTCTAAAATTCTTCTCTTTCCATAAGTAACTGTAATTTATTTGCTTGTTTTTTTTTGTTTTGTTTTGTTTTTTCTCCTGTACCGGGAACCGAACTCACGACCTTGCGCTTGCCAGGCAGGCGCTTTTGCCGCTGAGCTAAATCCCCAGCCCCAGTAACTGTATTTTAAAACATCATACATACTATTTCAAAATAAAGTCTGGGCTTCTCTTTACATAGAAATACCAGGAAAACAAAACATTTTGGTTTTAACCTATATGGGTAATTATGTACAGATTGTTCTGCCTCATCCTAGTCACTTAACCAAACAAATGCAGGCTCTTTCTATAAAAGTGATCTATCTCACTCTTTATTTACTACTTGGTAGAATTCTAAAGGGTGTGTATGCCAAATTGACTTAATCACTCTCCTTTTGATTGATATAGAAGTTTTCATTTGTTACTATGACTAACAAAATTTATATCAACATCACTGAGCATGACTTCTTTGGCAAACATGGATACATTTTGCAGGAACACATAGAAAATTGAAAATTAGGTTAAAGTGGAAAAGTGTGATGATTATAAATATTTTATTTTGCTGAATATTGCTTAAAGTTTTTTCCAATAGTACTGACTCAATTTATCTTCTCAGATATTAATATATGTGAATATCTTAAACCACAAGGGATTTAATCTGATGCATTTTCAATTTGTTAGTCTTTTGGGCGAATATATAGTCTCATTGTTATTTCATCATGTATTTCTATGCTTTCTAATAACGGGAATAAAAATTTAATTGAGTCTCTCATCTATACAAAGTAGAATTCTTTAAGTACCAGGTTATATCTGGTTATGCTTTAAAATTCTGTTATCTCAATGAGACTTTTATTTTGAGAAACAGGGGTATGTTTGTAATGGCTCAGTCCCAGGAAAATGCTAAAGAAACTATCCTCAGTGAGGAAGATCAGGAGGGTGGTATATTTCCAGAAAATATGAGAGAGATTAAAAACTAATCCAAGTCCAGAAGGCCCAAAAAAGATGGAAATCAGTTTTCTAAATTCAGAGTTCATTATATATTAAAAAGGAGATCAGAAGGGGAAATCCTGGAGGCACAGGGAAACTTTATATAAGTAGTTCAAGGAATCTCTAAATCATCCCCAGGCTGAAGCTGTGAGTGATCTGACTGGGATGATAGGCATGTGTGGGTTCCCACTCTATCTTAGACTCCCCTATTCACTGTCAAACAGAGTATAGCTGGCTCTCTTGTGTCACTGGATGGTGTTTTGGATGACATATAGGGGAACAACACACTCTTTATTATTCTGGATGGCTGTGTATCCCTGCCAGTGTACTGGAGCTGTGAGTTGCGATGATTGCTGGTAGAGAAAGGGTCCTCTCCTGTACATAGTGTCCCTAAACCACTGAAGCTGGGGTTATGTGTGGGGAGGATGGTGAGTGATGACAGTCTCAATAAGCCAGAAAGTGCTAATGAGTAATGGATGATAACCTGTAGCTGAAAGCAGTAGAAAATTTGAGGAGAGTGGAAAATTGAATTTCCTGAGGCTAAATACCTCAGTGACTCTGCAAATAAAAGGTTGATTGTAGAGATCTTCAAAAAAAGGTCTAGATGCTTTCCCTACCTTACACTTCCTCATTTGGGGCCTCACAGCGGATGACCTATGGCTCTGTTTGGTGATTTATATTACCACCAGATACTGTGTCAGTCAAGGAGTTGGCTCCAGATATAAATGTTTTTCAGGATGGGCAGTGGGGAATTACTGTCCATGGTGCAGTTTGCTGATAAGTTGACTAGGAGTGACGGTGTTGTGTTGGGTTCAAAGCTACATCTTTATTATTGTAATAATACTGGCTTGCTTGAATTTAAAAAAAAAAAATTAAAAATCTGCACCAGCCATTCTCAGCACTCTCAAAGGATCTGTAATAACTTATGCTACTTTTCACTGAGAGGTAAGAGTACTGGACCAGTGTCACAGAATGTCAGCCACAGGGCCGGGGATGTAGCTCAGTGGCATAAGTGCCTGCCTTGGAAGCACAAGATCCTGAGTTCGATTCCGGGTACCAAAAGAAAAAAAAGAAAAAAAAGAGAATGTCAGCTACAGATCAGCAACTATGAGTCCCGAGTCCTAACAAAAGTGAAGGGGAGGACCCTGAAGAAGAGATGAAGGAATCAGCCGTACCAGAACAGAACAGCCTACCCAGAGCCCTGAGCTTACTATGAACTCTGGGGGCTCTGGGTGTAATTGCTTGATGCAAGTGCCCCTTCACTCTCCTGGGCCTGGGGTGAAGGTATAACAATGTTGAAGAAGATAGGGGTTTATCCTTGGTCTAAGGCTCAAGGACTCAGTTCAGAAGAGGAGAGATCTTCCTAGGACTATGCGGGAGTCAAGTGTAGAAACCTAAGTGAAGCACTCTGGGAGGCTAAAGCAGAAGGATCAGGACCAGAAGTTCCAGGTCAGCCTGGGCAATTTAGTTACTTAGCACGACGCTGCTTCTCCCCAAAGTGATGGTGATATAACTCAGTGCAAAGGCCCTGGATTTACTCCCCAGCACCACACACACACACACACACACACAAACAAACAACAAACAATTAAAACCCAAAAATCCCCACTAAATTAAAACAAGAGTAATTTCCTCCTCTGAACCAGAGGCTTCAGCATAGAGCCCAATCCTCACTTTCATCCCTGAAAGGTTCTAAGTCTGGATACAGGGTGTAGCTTCCTTTTACTTCCCCTTTTCAAACCTCAGGGCTGTGTGTGGAGGCTTTTATACCAATGATAAAATGTCAAATCAGCACAGGAGCGAGTGTCCTGTCACAATAGAAGGTAAGGACAGGGGGTGAAGTATGTGTGCACTGCCCACCGCAAACTGGAGGAGCTTGCTCAGAGTCCAACTGCTGATTTCAATTCTGGTCAAACACAGCCACGAATCATTTGATTTAGAACTTTCTAAATTTCCTCAGTGGGCACTCAAGAAGCTGGAGTATTGGACCATGGTGTTGACCTCAGGTCAAAAGAGCTCCAGAGTCATCCAGGCCCTGCCAAAAGGCAACTAAATGACTTTGAGCGAATGAAGACTGAAGGACCCTCTCATACTAGTACAGTGTTAGTCCCCCACTGTCAATCCTGCTGTCAACAGTGGGGGCTCTTTATTCTATCTACCTATCCTGCTATCTCCCGTTCTATCATCTATCTATCTACCTATCCATCATTCATCTATCTATCTCTATCTATCTATCAACTATCATCATCTATGTCATCTACCTTTATAGTACTAAGGTTTGAACCTGGGGACTTCACACTAAGCCCATTTTTTATTTTTATGCTGAGATAAGGTCTTGCTAAATTGCCACGGCTGGGCTCAAGCTTGTAATCCTTTTTCCTCAGCCTTCCAGAGTGCTGTTGAGATCAAGAGATAGAGAAACACTAGGCACAAAAGAGCGAAAGACTGAATAAATTGGAATAAGACTCTCAGGGAAATTGGAGCACAAGGGACAAAGGGAATGGGCCTGAAAAAACCAGGAAAAACATTGGGAAATTGGTGCACAAGTGACAAAGGCCTAATTGGAATGTAAAGTACAAGGGGCTAATGAAATCTGCTTTTCTGATGACAAAAGCTGAAGAACAATGGCAACTGCATAGCTTCATTT
This sequence comes from Chinchilla lanigera, assembly GCF_000276665.1. Taxonomy (NCBI): domain Eukaryota; kingdom Metazoa; phylum Chordata; class Mammalia; order Rodentia; family Chinchillidae; genus Chinchilla; species Chinchilla lanigera. The sequence continues at coordinate 3,123,093 of NW_004955531.1, read as the reverse complement.
TCAGGCATCTGCCAAAGGCTGCGTGTGAGCTCCCAGACTTAGGCACCTCTAAAATTTCCTGCTTTGGACCCCTCTTGGTTAGCAAGAGCTTTTCTTTGTTTTTTCAAATAAACCACATGCAGTTTGTCCCCCACTACTGGTTGTAGGCCTTGTTCTTTGCATTTTGCTCCTGCAATGACCCAGAGGGAGAGATAACTTGATTACACTATGATTTCAGGAGTGCATCACCATGTCCAGCTTTTTAAAAAAACTATTGATGGGTTTTTTTAAAAATTGTCTATCAAGACCTTTTTAGCCTGGTATGGTAGCAAATGCTTATAGTCCAACCACTTGGGAGCCTGGGGCAAAAGAATGATTTGAGCTCACAAGTTCCAGTCCTGTAAGGGTAAGATAGTAAGATCTTATTTTAAACAATAACAAAAAAAGCCTTTATTTGAAAATATATTTAAAGTTCTCTTTTATTTACAGAAAAGTTTCAAAGATAGTACAGAAATTCCTTTTATGCTCACTATTAGCTTTTTCTTATTGTTTACTGTACATTAATATGCATTTGTCACAACTAATGAACCAATATCATTGCATTATAATTAACTAAAATCCATACTTCATATTTCCTTCATTTCTTCCTTAATGTCCATTTTCTATCCCAGGATCTCATAGAAGTTTCCACACTACAATTTAGACTGAATTTCTTATAAGATTTACAGATTGTGACAGTTTTTTAGACAATGCTTGTTTTTGATGACTTTTACAGTTTTAGGGAATATTAGTAAGGTATTTGTATACTGTCCTTCAATTTTGATGTATTTTATGATTTGTCTCATGATTATATAGCTATTATGGGTGCTTAAGAAGAGGACCTCAGAGAAAATGCAATTTTGATCATATTATTTTAAGAGTACATACTATGAAAATGACTCTGACTGATGATATTCAACCTGACCACTGGGCTGTGGTGCTATTTGTCTAGTAAAGTTACTCTTTTTCCCCCTTTCCATGCAATATTCTGAATGGAAGTCACTATCAACCCACTGAAAAAGTAAGGAGTTTTGTTTCATTTTCTTAAGGGTAGGGCATTCATATAAATTATTTTACATTCTTCTGTTAAAAAGATTTATCTATTCCTCTTAATTTACTTATTCATTCACTCATGTATTTATATCAATATTAACTCATACACATTTATTTCATACTTTGGTTTATATATAATATTAGAATTTTGTTACTCAAATTGTTCAGTTGGAAGTATAGCCTTGTTACTCCTAAACTCTGTTAGCAAATAGAACTTGGAAAATATCTACATACTCTACATGTATGCACATATATCTATAATTATTTCTATATCATCCACCTGTGTGTCTATTTAGCTAACCGTGAGTCTTACTGATGTATCAAACTCTAACCGACTATCGCATGATTCATTCTAGCCTTCCCACTTTGCTTACTTTTATGACAAAATTAACCTCCATTATCCAATATCTTAACCTTCTTTAGTCAATTCCAATATATTGAGTTCCAATTGTTAGTCCATAAACTTGTGAGAAACAAGTCTAATATGGGTAGCATGTCTATATGTTTATTTTTCCTAGTCTTACAATCTCTATTCACTTCCAATGTTGTTTAAGCAATAATGTCTTTTACCTCATTCTCTTCAGTGATATTGTTTCATGTATTTGCAGTATCTAAATTCTTTTGTTGAAATTTGCTCTCTGTCTTGGGATACCCTGATCTTGGAGTTGGTTTTTAATTTTTTGATATATATTAAGGCTCACATTCTATGCTATAAAAAGTGTTTTATCTATTGAATCCCCCTCTTCAACTTCCTGGAAACTACTGACCTCTTTTTGCTTCTCTACTTGTGTCTTTTGTGAAATGTCATATAAAGTGGAATCATGTAATAGGTAACACTTTCAGACAAGGTCTTTTCACTTATCTATATGTATTTCAAATTTAGCCTTGTTATTGTATGCATTGATGGCTTATTATTTTTATTGGTGAATAGTATCTCATTGTACAAATATGCAATAGTTTGTTCATTCATCTACTAAAAGCATCTTGGTTTTGATGATTATAAATAATGCTGATATGAGTATGTACAATTATTTTATGATGCAATAAAATTGTCCAACCAGTTTGATAAATATCTCTGAGCACAATTCCTAGACCATGTGATGAGAGTAGAAACCACCAAAGATTTCCAAAGTGGCTCTACTATTTTCAACTCCAGCCATTACTATGTGACAGATCCAATGTCATCTTCAACAGCAATTGTTATTTTAGTCCTGCCATTAGGTGTGTGTGAGTTCATGATTGTTGTTTGGAATTGTATATCCCTAATGACAAGTTATATGGTGTGCACTCTTTTATATGCTTATTTGCTGCTGTGTATATTCATTTATCAATTTTATTTTTGTTTGTTGGTTTTCAGGGGGGAGCTGTTGGAGTACCAGGAATTGAACTCAGGACCTTGTGCTTGCCAGACAGGTGGGTGTGTCACTGAGCTATATCTCCAGTACATCTATCAATTTTAAAAACAGGGTTGCATATTAGTTTCTTATAGCAAGTATCACAAAGTGTGTGGCTTACAACAAAATAAAGCTATTTTCTCAAAGCTAAGGAGACCAGAAGTATGAAATCAGGGAGCCTGAAAGATTGAAAGAAGAGGCCATTCCTTGCTTTTCTTCCACCTTCTGGTTGTACATAACAGTTTTTAGTATTTGATGCTTATCACTTCAATTTGCCTTCATCTTTACATGATCTTTGCCTTTGTGTGACTGTTTCAAGTGTTTTGTCTTTCTCTTATTGAAATCTCTCATTGGGTTTAGGCTCACCCTTCATCCAAGATAATTCCATCTTGAGATCTATAATTTAATTATAATTATATCTGTAATATAATTATATCTTTAATTATACCTGTATTCCTTCTCTAAATAAGGTCACATTCTCAAGTTCCATGGATTAGGAGACAGACATAATTTTTTTGAGTCGTACTTAAACCTACCACCATTGTTTTTTTTTGTTATCATTCAGTTTTAAGGATTCTTTATACTGGACACTAGTAATTTATTAGATATATTATTTGCAAATATTCTCTACCAACTTGTGGTCTGCCTTTTCATTCTCTTAAGAGTGCCTGTCACAGAGAAAAAAGTTATTGATAATGAAGTCCCACTTACTAGTTTTACAAATTATATTTTCATTGTATCTAAAACTTCCTCACTAAGCCTAAGGTCAAATGTATTTCTACTTGTGTTTTCTTCTAGAAGTTTTATAGCATTGCACATATTTTGAAAGTATTTCTTTTTTGTGATAATGTAAATATCCTTCATTTTTAATTTCTAACCCCAACTTTTATTGCTGGATTTATACCTGTAATCCATTCAGAGTTAGTTTTTATGGTATGAAGTTTCTCTCTGAACTCATTTGTTCCCATTATGCATGTCCAATTATTCTAGCACTATTTGCTGAAAGAACTATTGTTTTCCATATATTCACCTTTATATATTTGTAAAGAAATTAGTTGACTATTTGTGTGGACCTATTTCTGCATATCTGATTCTCCCCTCTGTGTGTCTGTTCTCTTACCAACACTATACCATCATGATTAATGCAGGATAGCTTTATGTTAAATCTTGAAATTGAGTTTTGTCAGTCCTCAAACTTTGTTCTTTTTCAGTACCGCACTGAGTATTCCAGATTCTTTGGTAGCCTATATCAGAATTAGAGTCAGTTTACTGATATTCCGCAAGAACTTGTGAGGGTTTTGATTGGTATTGTATTGGATCTATAAATCAAGTTAGAAAGAATTAGTTTCTTAAAAACAATGATTCATATAATCTACAAACAGAAACTGTTTCTCCATTCATTTAAATCTTTTGTCAATGTGCTGTTATTTTCTCCATACAAATCCAGTATATATTTTGATAATATTTCTTTTTTATGCTAATGTAAATATTTTTATTTTTAATTTCTAACTCCAGCTTTTCTTACTGGTATATTATAAAGGAATCAGAATTGTTTATTTGGTTCAGGGTTTTTTTAAAAAAATTTTTTGTATTCTTTAAATAGAAAATTATTTTCTCTTCAAAAAAGACAATTTCCATCCTTTTTTCTATGTGTCTATATTCATTTATTTTTGCTTTTCTTGCGCTAGATAGGGCTTCCATTATTGTATTCAGTAAGAGTAATGAGAAGATAAATTTGTTTCGCTCCTATTGTATGGGGAAAATTATTCACTTTTTCATCCTTGAGTATGCTATTAGCTATACATTTTCTTTTGTACCCTTTATCAGGATAAAGAAGTTCCTTTCTGCTATAGTTTGGGTTTTACTAAGAGTAAAAGCTTCTTGTCTTAAAGACTTGGCCTCTAGGGTAGCACTATTACCGGGTGATAAAACCTTTAGGAGGTGGGTCTTACTGGAAGGTTTTAGGTCATTAGTGGTGTGCCCTCAAAGGAGATTTTGGAACTGACCTTTTCCCTTTTCTTCTCTGATTTGCTTCCAGGCAATGATGTGAGCAGTTTTGCTCTGCCACACACAATGAAAGTGATGTGCTTTCTTGCTGCAGGTCAAAAGCCACAAGACTAATCGATCATCGATTTAAACTTCTAAAACTGTAAGTTAAAATAACCCCTTTCTCTTTATAGTCTAGTTATCTCAGGTATTTTAGTATAGTAATGGAAAATTAACTAACATCTCCTATTGCTAATTTTTTAAATGTTTCATTATAAACTGGTTTTAAATTTTCAAATTGTTTTGCATCTATTAGTATAATCACATTCATTTTATATTTACTCTTTTACTGAGTCAATTTTGCGTTTTGGGAATGAATTGCAATTAGTCATGACTTAATAATTTCTTTATATATTGCCACTTTCCATTTGCTAATATTTTAAAATATATGTTTCTATATTAACGAATGATACTGTTTCGCAGTTATTATTCTAGTAAAATATTTAACAACTTGTATATTAGAATGATGATATTCTCATAATACAGTAGTTTAAAATTTTTCCCTCTTCTTCTGTTTTCAGGAAAATATTTTTAATTATTGATATATTTTCCATTCTTAAGTGTTTGGTACTATTCACCACGGAATCCATCTAGGTCTACTGGTATCTTTATTTTTAGATTATTTTAAATTACAAATTAAATATCTGTAATAAATGTTGGGACATTTAAATTATCAATTTCGACCTGGGTTAATTTTAGTAGTTTGTGTTTTTCAGGAAATTGATCCATTTCACGTAAGTTATCGAATTTGTGAGCATAAAGTTCAAAACCTCTATTTTGTTCTTAACACTGACAGTTTATGTCTTCTCTCTCTTTTTTCTCTGATTACACTGCCAGGATGCTTATTGATTTCATTGATGTTTAATGGCATTATCAATTTTACTCTTTTTTCTGCTTTATATAATTATTTTATTTATTTCAAACCCTTTATTTATTATCTCACTTCTTCTGCTTTTTGGGGGGTTTTAGTTGCTCTTATTCCTCCAGTTCCATAAACTAGAAGCTTAGATTGTTTAATTTAGGTTTTTTTTTCACTGTATGCATTTGATCTTCTGAATGTCTTACTAAAAACTAATGTAGAAACAATTTCCAAGTTTTTTGTTATTTGTATCTTTTTCACTTAGTTCAATTTTTTTTCCCCTGAGACTTCTTGAAATATGAGTTTAGGAATTTCTTGCCTAAATTACAAGTATTTGGAAACTTCTCAGGCTTATTGATTTCTGATATTATACTTTTGTGTTCTAAGAACGTACTTTGTATGATTCTTGTTCTCTCAGATTTGTTAAGTTTTATCTCATGTCCCAGAATATCATCTATTTAATAAACATTACAGGTGAGTTTAAGAAGAACGTGTATTCTGCTTGGTTTTGATGTAGTTGTCTATCATACAATTAAGTCAAGATGATTGTTAACACTGTTCATGCCATCTATAAGCTTACTGAATTTCAAACTATTTTGTCTACAAATTACTGACAGTGCTATGCAAATATACTATAGCACTATATTTCTCTTTCTAGTTATAACAATTTTTACTTAATTTGTTTTGATGCTTGCTTGTTATATGTAAACATACTTAGAGTTGATATGTATTCTTGGAGAACTGACCCCTTTCCTATAATTTTCCTCCTTGTTCCTATAATTTCTCCTGTTCTGCAGTATGCTTTTCTGAAATTTTAAAAATGACTTTGCTTTTACTTCATTAGTGTTGTCACTCACTCTTTTACTTTTTTTTTACATTAGTCTATTCCACAATGCATGTTTTTGAATTCCAAAGTAGCATTCCTATATGAGAAATCTCAAACTAAAATTAAGTTGTACAAGCATATGTTATGAGACAAATGAGTGATAAGGCCCTCTTAGACAAATCTAGAATATACACCAGTTTGTACCATCCTTCACACAAAGGTTCTTCTAATTAATAGAACTGTATATTAATAATAGCAAGACAGAGGCATCAGACTAAGGCCCTAAAGTGCCATAAGTGAGTTCTGGCTAGGCTATAACAAGTCAGCTATTATTATTGCTGTTGTTTGCTATCCATGTAAACAACAGACCTTATCTACTTATGTCAGAAATCTGAAAGATCTTTTTCTAACGAGACAATGACTTCAACTGAAGACTAATTTCTAACTACCAGCCTGATCTTTCCTAGCAGGTTAATTTTAATATACAAAAAGGTATCATCTGGCTGGATGCATCATGCTTTTGTAACAGAGATATGTGTAATGTGTTTTGTGTTCAGATTGCTAAGCTTGATGGCTGGTTCAGTCCTTTCCAGAGTATTGTGAAGCTCAAAATAAAGAACCCCACCAGGCGCTTGAAGGGTATGTTGTTAACAAGATAACATCAACACATCTCAGGTCTCCTTCACTTTCTGCACTGAACTTTTCTTGAAATGTAGAAGTTATCCAGACAACTTCCTTAAAGGGTAAAATATTGTAGAACTCTAAATACTACTAGATATCAACTGTTATCACCTCCAAATAGCTGATCTGATGTTGCGTGTATGAAAGTCAGCTTTAGGTCTTGGAGAAGAATGTCTAGAGCTGAGTAGAACTGTACAAAATAAGCCATACATAGGACTCAATGTAGAAAATTAATGTGAGGAATTAGCAGTGGATCCCACACTGTTTTAGTTCAATTATAGTGCAAGTCTATTTTGATTAAAGTAAGCTGATTATATGCTCAGCATACATAAATGGATTTTCTTTGCTTTATAAAATTAATATATTTTATTTTTAGAGGAGAAGAATTGAGCCAAAAATATGACATTCTGGTGTAGCCCTTCTCCCATCACAGTGCTACATTTCCTACATTGATGAATCTGTATTTATACATGCTTATTAATCGTAGTCTATAGTTTAAATTAGACTTAATTCCTTACATGTTTATTGCCATATAATAATTTCATATATTTATGGGATTCACCAACAAGGTGATTCGCCATCCAGGGTGATTAGTATTTCTATATCCTTAAACATTATTTTTATGTTATGAACCTTCAATCTCTTCTCTTCTAGTTCTGTGTAAAATACATTATTGGGATGTATCATCACGCTAATATGCTATAAAACACTTCATTCTTGTATTTTAGTATGCTATCCAATCTGCCTCTATCCATCCTTCAACCCCTCCTCCGTACTATACTTCCTAACCTATAGTGATTGCTATTCTCTCTACTTTCATGACATCAACATTTTTAGTTTTCATATATGAGGAAGATCATACAGTATTTGTACATGACTTCACTTAACATGATGTCTCCCGGATATAGTCATGTTGCCATAGATGACAGAATTTTAATCTTTTTATGGCTGAATACTATTGCATTGTGTACATTACATTGTTTTTAATCCTTCATCTGTATGTGAATACTTTGCTTGATTCCATGTCTTGGCTGTTATGAATAGTAATGCATTAAATATGGAGATGCAAGCATCTCTTAATGTATTGATTTCTTTCATTTGGATATGTACCCAGTAATGAGATTGCTAGATCATGCAGTACTGTAGTTCTATTTTTAGTTTTTTTAAGAAAATTTCATACATTTTTCCCTTAAACCAGTTATGCTGAAGATGGCAATTTTTTTGAATTTTTGCAAGGAAGTCATGTATTTTACCTAGAAAAATTCAAGGAACAAGAATTTTAAGAGAAAATTTTTTATTACGTTCCATTGTTATGAGCATTCCAAAAATGAAGCAGAAAGCTTTGAAGGGTTAATGACTGTACTACTTTGCATTCCCACCAACAGTGTATGAGGTCCCCTATATCTACATCTTCAACAGTGTTTTGGTTTTTATCATAGCTATTCTAACTGGAGGGCTTCCCTCTTTGTATGGCACATTCTGTGGGTTTTGACAAATGCATGAGTTATGTAGCCTCCGTTACAGTATCATATAGAATAGTTTCACAGCCATAAAAACTTGCTCCTTTACTTTTAACTAATGTGAATCTTCATATTCAAAATTACTTCTTGTAAACAGCACATAGTTGTCTTTCTTATTTTTTGTGCAATCAATGTTTGTCTTTCAGTTTAATATGCCAGAGCATTCACGTTTAATGTGATTATTGCCATATTTACCTTAAAATGTATTTTAGCTGTTTTCTATGTACAGCCCTTATGCCTTTCTGTACCTACATTTTTCATTTTAGGTTCAAATTGAACGTAGTATATGATTTTGTTTTATCACTTCTGACATTCTTTTTTTCACAAAAAAACTTAAGAGTGGTTTTCCTAATTTTTTGTAATATAGTTTTTAAAATACCTTAAATTCACCTTCAAATTACTGTGTACTCACTTCATGTGTAGAGCAGATTTCTTATAACCGAGTGTTTCAATTTTTCCCAACCATTCCTTCAGGTGTTTCTCTCATTAATATCACTTATTCATGTGTTAAAGCCAATATATTATTACTGCTATTGCTATAAAGAAAAAATTCAGAATAAGAACAAGAAAATTTAAATAGTTTCTTTTATCCTTTTCTATGCCTTCTTTGATAGTCTTTTTTATGTGTATCCACGTTTCTGTGTCATATTCCTATGTTGCATTTGCTCTGCATGATTAAGTTATTGTTTCATTTCCTGCAGAACATTCCTGCTGGCATTGAATTGTTTTAGTTTTGTCTGCTTGAGATAGTTTTTATTTCTCCTTCACCTTTGAGGGATAATTGTGTTGGATCTAAAATTCTTGGTTGACTTTTATTTTCATTTTCACACTTTGATAATTGAAACATTTAACTTCCCTCTTACTTGCATGTTTTCTGACTAGAAGTTTGATTTAGTTTTAATTTGTCTTCTGCGAGAAGTGTGCTTTTAACTTCTTCTGGTTTTCTTCAAAATTTTATTTTTCATATTTTTTTTGAATATGATATGCTTGTGTGTGACTTTTTAGCTTTGGTTCTTATTGGTACATGTTTGTAATATATAATGATTATATTCATTGTGGATAGGTGATATATGTATGCAACATATCTTATTCTTTGTGTATCCTCTTCCCTTCTCCTCCTTCCACCTCCCTCTGTCTCTTAGATTGATAGATCAATGGATCAACTGATAGATCAATTGATAGATAGGTAGATAGATAATCATGTTTGTAGTATATAATGATCACTTTCCTCATATATACATAATGGGATATACACACAACACATTACAATTCCCTTTTTTATCTCATTTACCTCTCCTCTAAATCCCCTCCCTCTGTCTCTTGGTTCCCTTCCCATATACTAAATATCTACCTTGCTATTTTCTATTTTCTATGTTTTATTTTACTCTGTATTTACATTTTGGGATTCTATTAGAAGAGAAACCATATGATATTTAAGTTTACATGTCTGATTTATTTCACTTAATGCTACGGTTTTGATGTGCTTTAATTATTGTACAAATGACTCGTTTATCATTCTTTATGACAGAGTAATATCCCATTGTGTATAAATACCACATGCTCTTTATCCATTCATCTGTTGATGGCCATATATGTAGCTTCCTAGATTTAGCTATTGTGAATTGTGCTGCTATAAACATGGGTATGCTTGTATCACTGTAATATGTCTTTAACTCTTTGGGGAAGGAATATATCCAGAAGGGAAAGAGCTGGCTTGAATGGAATTTCTAGTTTGTTTTTTTTTTAAAGACTCTCCATGTTGATTTCCATAGTGATTGTAGTAAGTTACATTCCCACCAACATTACTTAGCCACAGCCTTGTAAGCATTTTTATCATTATTTGATTTTTTGAAGAAAGGCTTTCTTTCAGGAGTGTAGTGAAATCTCAGTGTTGTTTTTATTCGCATTTCTCTAATGCCCAGTGATGTTTAACAATTTTTTATGTATTTATTGACCATTGAGGGGCTGGGGATAGAGTTCAGCAATACAATCACCTGCCTGGAAAATATAAGGTCCTGAGTTCGATTCCCGGTACCCCCTCCCCAAAAAAAGAACTATCGAACATTTGTACTTCTTCTGAGAAGTGTCTATTCATTCATTAGCCATTTTTGATTGATACTTTTCATTTGGGAGATCTAAATACTTTGAGTTCTTTATATATTCTAGATATTTGTCCTTTGTTTGAGGAATATCTGGCAAAACATTTTTCCAATTCTGTAGGTTGTCTCTTCACTCTGTTGATTCTTTCCTTTGTTGTGAAGAAGCTTTATAACTTGATATCATCCCATTTAGTGACTCTGGTTATTAATTCTTGTGAAAATGAGGATCTACTCAGAAAGTACTTTCCTATACCTATTTCTTCAAGAGTGTTATGTAGTCTTCCAACAGATTGTTTCAATTTTAATATTTAGATCTCTGAACTATTTTTATTGTGGTTTAGGACATGGCAAGAGATGTGGGTCCAGCTTCAGTCTTCTGCATGTGGACAGCCCGGTTTCCTAGGAGTATTTGTTGGAGAAGCCATCTGTCCTTCAGTAAGAGTTTCTGGCCTCCTTGTCAAAAATCAGATAGCTTAGTGTGACTGGAGTTGTTTTTGACAACGCTTCTCTATTCTACTGATCTGCAAGTATATTTTTTCTGATACAAGGCTACTTTTATCACTATAGCTGTGTACTCAAACTTGAAGTCTGGGATTGTGATGCCTCCTGCCTTGCTCTTGTTACCTAGGATTGCTTTAGCTGTTTTAAGTATCTTCTGGTTCCATGTGAAATTTAGGATTCTTTTCTCTAGTTCTGTAATAAATCCTATTGGTATTTTTATTGAGAGTGCATTAAATCTGTATATTAATTTTGGAAGTATGGTCATTTTGACACCGGGAGCCTTTCCAGCTGCTGTCTGTGGAAGCACTCCTGTCTAAGTAAACCCCTCACTGTCACTGCATATCATAACCGCTGACCCAGTCCACTGTCATTTCTCCCTGGAAATGCTTAGAGTCTCAAACTT
>NW_004955531.1:3022176-3111153 GCF_000276665.1 Chinchilla lanigera | reverse complement strand
CCTTGAGCTCACTTTGTAGCCCAGGCTGGCCTTGAACTCACAACGATCCTCCTGCCTCAGCCTCCCGAGTGCCAGGATTACAGACATGCGCCACCACAGCCGGCTCTCTATATTGTCTTTTATCTCTTTATCTTCTCCATAACTTTTAATTTTCCTGTCAATTTCTTGCTGATTCTCAGAGATCTACTTCTCTTTATTTTCTTTCCCAAGTCATTATTTTCCAGTGTCTAGATTCTGAATCTTAAAAAGGCTGTATTGCTGTTGCTCACCACTCCACCATTTTGAAAGTGTTATGTTTGTGACTATGTTAGATTCTGATAGTTACCTTGCTTGATGTTTTGCGACTTAGTATTTGTCAATAATGACAGAAATTTCTTGATCCATGACTTGAAATATTTTTTCTGAGCCATTCTTTCTTCTCCATATGACATTCTAATTAGTTGTATTATATTTTTTGATTTCTTCTCTTGGTTCTTTGATGTCCTCTTAATTTTATTATTCTCTCTATGTCTTAGTTGGAGATGTTTTTATCAACTTATTTTCAGGTGTTTCTTCAACTGTGTCAAATCCACTAATAAACCTGTCAATGGAATTCTGTACTTCTCTCACTATGTTTTTTATTGTTGACATTTAGTTTGACTCTTTTTTTTTTTTTGCAATTTCTATCTCTTTGCCAGCATTACCCTTTTGGCCTTACATGTTGTCTTTTTTGTTCAGTCATAGCTCTTCAAAATTAATCATAGTTATTTTAACTTTCTTGTTTGACAATCTCAACATCTGCATCACATATGAGTCTAATTCCAATGCTTGTTTTGTCCCCTTAGGTTATGTTCTTTCATGCTTTTTGATTTGACTTGCAATTTTTTGTTGAAAGTCAGACATGTACTAATATTAGATGCTGAGGGAAATATGTTTTTAGAGTGAGGGTTGAAACTAATATGGCTGGGAACTGACCTGTGATTAATGTTCGTGGTAGCCATTGACACAAGAGGCTTTAAACTCTTCTAGTCTCGTTGACTTTCCCTGCCCTCTTTGCTTAAGGATCTCTTTGTATTTGTCTTCAGAGAATCTGTGTTCTGCAGATCTTTCAACTGTACTCCAGTGTTATTTTACTGGAGGTTTTGTTGCCTTGGTGTGAGGATGTGGGAGAGGAAAAGTGTTCTATAATTTTTCTAATTAGGTCTTAATGTTTTAGTGATCCTTCTAGGGAATTTGATCATTAAAAATGTTCCTATTTCTCCTCTAAGTGTTTATAACCCTAATACCCACCTCCTACTCATGTCCTTCCTTATCTAGGTGCACCATTTCCAATTTATTTATTTGGAGTGCAACTCATATTGACTATATTTTCCCCTTCTGGTTACACAGAAAAGGAGCTATAGTAGGGTGGAGAATTATTCCTTTAGGTGTAATAAGGTTTCTATCTTACCCTGGAGGCTAGGCCTACTGTTTTAGAGAAAGATCTGCAAAGATTATATAATGTTTAGTCTTCGTCACACCTCTGACAGAGTCACCAAGAGATTTTTCTCAGATCCTCATTTTGAGAGCCCAAGAGGGTTCTTGAAGGGAAAGTTAGTAAAGTCTGGGGGTCTCTCTGTAGTTGCAGTACCCCAGAGTTTTACAGTCTCAAACAAGTCTGTATTTAGCCTGCAGCAATTAGTCAATACTACTAGTGGCATAATTGATTCTGCCCCTGTCTCTCCGGGTAGTTTCTGCTCCATGTAAGCAAATGATTGCATCTTTCAGAATGTGCCTGTCTTTCCGGATTTCAGTGCCACTTCCCACTGTGACCTCTGTAACTTAAGTTCCTTGTTGAGGATAAGGAAAGCCATTAGTTTTTAGTTTTTATAATCATTTTTATAATGTTGAAAAGGAAACCTTCTATGCTCTCTATTTGTTATAAGTAAAATCAAAAGCCCTTAAATCTTTTATTTGGAAATTATTTTAGGCTTATAAAAATTACAAATATAGGACAGAGAGCTCCTGGGCACCTTTTCCCCATATTCTCCAAAAATAACAGTTTAGAGATAGTACAATGACGAGAACTCAGAAAAATACTCTGGTATATTGTTAATTACACTGAAGTCTAGTTTGGATTAAATCATTTTAACATACAGTCATTGCTTTTATTGTTTTGTCTTATTTCCTTCATTTGGTATGTGGCTTTATTGAATTTCACAATATATGTAGATTTTTATTTCCACAATCACAGTCACCATAGATTGTTTCAACACCCTAAAGAAATGACCTGCTACATCCCCTTTGCAATCATACCTTGTTTTACACAACCCCCGGAAAAATTAATATTTCTTCAATTATTATAATACTATATTGTTAAGAATTGTATGTATTGCCATAGAAAAAATTTTTAAATTTAACTTGAATTTTAAATTTATAAATTACAAAGTGTAATCTATAGATTGTTAGTTTTCACTCATCAAAATGTGCTAAGACACATCTATGCTGTTTCTTGTATCACAAAACTTTTTTTAAATTTTTCAGTAGTGTTTCATTGTATAGATATACCATGGTCTGTTCTTCTCGACACCTGTAAAAGGATATTTCAGTTGTTTCCAGTTTTGCCTATTACAACTAAAGCTGCCATGAACAGTTTGTTCTTATCCAGAATACACACTCAGAAATAGCCCACTAGATCACATATGTTTGATTTCATTGTATACTTATATATTATTTTCCAGAGAGTCAGACCTTTTTTACATCTCCACTAATTTACATTTCCCTATAGGATAATGACATCAAACATCTTTTCATCTGCAGTCCATATATTCTCTTTGGTGATGTCTATTTAAATTTATGTCTTTTTTTCCCCCCACATTGGTGATTGAACCCAGGGCCTTCACACTGAGTTACCGTCCCTGTCCATTTTCATTTTTATTTTGAAGTATGGTCTCTCTAAGTTGCTCAGGCTGAGCTGCAGCTTAGAATCCTTTTGCTTCAGCCTATCAGCTGTTGTTATAGGTATGTGCCACCATGCACCACGTTATATGCCTTTTTATTGGTACGTTTGCAGTATATAATGATTACATTCTTCATGGATGTTGGTACATGTATATAACACATCTTCATTTTTTTCATTTTCTTTATTTTTTTCCCTTCCCTCTCCCTGCATCTTTTTGTCCCTCTCCCTTTTGCTAAATGTCTCCCTCTCTATTTCCTCTATTTCCTCTATTTACCTATCTTTTGCTTTGCTCTTCATTTATATGTTTGGGTTCCTCATACTAAAGAAACCATACCTATTTTAAAAGTGGCCTTTTTTGGCTTATTGTTGAGTTTGGGCACCATTGGTGGGTAACAGATGCCCCTGTCATACTTTTTAAGTGAAAATATGCACTTTAGCATAATGGTAGCTGCTTATATGTCTCAGTAGCTGCACTAAGGGAACACAGGACGCAATCTTTGTGTTCACCCATTTGGTATAAGGAACTTCTGCTGTGCATGTACGTGTGTCGAAGTGCCAACAGGTGAGTTTTACCCATGTTATGTACCATGTTAGATTTTTGTGTATTTATAATTTGTCTTATTAAATATTTTTTAAAATTTTTCCTTGTAGAATTAGTCCAATTCAGTAAAATGTTGCATGAAAATCTGCTTTTACACCTTCAAGAGGAGGCTAAAAGTAAGTCATTAGTTGATTCAGCTACTGATGCTGACTTGGAACGTGTAAACCAGAGAAGCTGTGACAGTGAGATGGAGCAAGATATGACAGAGAAGTACAGAAGGAAGGCCTTGATTCCAGTTAGGAAGAAAACAGTAACATAAGTGAATGTTTGATTAGTCAAGATGCTATAAAATGGTCTTGTATACCTGAACAATCCAACGTTAAAACTAGGTCAGAAAATGTTATTAGGTTATTGCCAGAAGTGAAACATATTAGACAGAATGTCAACATTGCAATTCAAATCTGGAAATTGTTTGTAACAGATGATATGCTACATGATGTTTTAAAATGCACTAATAATGTAATACAAGTAAAATATTCTGTATGCATCAATAGTAATACTCAAAAAATATATTTATCATGACAACTCACTAACTGAACTAAACACCTTCATAACAGGACTTTATCATTCTAATCATCAGAATCTAAAGGATGAGTGGAAAAGTGACAGATGTGGCGTTGAGATTTTTAGAATAACAATGACACTCAAGAGATTTGGTTTCCCTTAAAATTGCCTAGCTTTTGAGTATAAAAAAGAAACACCAATAAAGAAAAATATCTGACAGTTTGGCTGGATTTTCTCATTTGTTCAAAGCTTTGTTTCAAACTGTCTAGCAATTTGTACATTGTCCAAATACATGACAATTGATGAACAACTTGCATCATTTCATGGGTGTTGAAGCTTTCAGCAATATATGCCAAAGAAACCTTGCAAATACGGTATAAAAATATATGTCTGGTAGATGCAAAGACATTTTACACCTTGAACTCATTTTACACTTGAACTTATCCTGGAACTCAGCCACCAGATCTTCATTCATACAATAATAAACCATATGACATTGTGAACAGACTTGTACCTATTTCAAATAGCAATGCTAATGTCACATGTGACAGTTGGTTCACTAGTAACCCATTGATGCTGCATTTGCTTAAAGAACACCAGTTGACTAGCAAAGGAATTATTCAGGAACTAAGCATGGATTCCTGAAAAAATGTTGCAGATTCATAATGAGAAATGCACAGTGCAATCTTTGGATTTCAGAAAGATATACAATTGGCCTTCTATATGGTGAAGAAAAGCAAAGTAGTATGGATAGTGTCAACATTACACCACGATGATAAGATTGATGGTGAAGCCAGGCAAGGTGATACATGCCTGTAATCCCAGAACTCAGGGGGTTGAGACAGTAGGACCCTGTGAGTTCAAGGTCAGCCTGTGCTACATGGTGAATTGCAGGCTAGTCTGGATTACAGAGCAGGACTCTGTCTCAAAAAAAAAAAAAAAAAAAGATTCATAATGTGTTCTCAACACAAATGAAGCCAGAAATGATCACATTTTAAAACAAAATGAAAGGCAGAGTAGATGTTGTTGAAGAATTATGCAGTAACTATCATGTCACTCAAAACACAAAGTCTAGGCCAATAGTTGTATTTCACTCAATCCTAAGCATATCTGGCATAAAGTATTTCATAGTTTACAAAGAAAATGGCAAGCACAAAATATCACAGAGAAATTTTCTTAGAGAATTGGACAGGAACTGATGAATGATCAATTACAACAGAGGAAGAACAATATGTGTCTGCCCAAAGAACTCTGAAAAGGAATTCTTGAGCAGAACAGTGAACAGACAGATGAAACATCACAAGTTCCTTATAACAAAACAGGCAGACTGGCAAGATGTCATGTATGTCCTACCCAAAAGACAGGAAAACAAAACACATGTGCTATCAGTGTAAGTGATATTTGTGTACAGAAAATGCTGTTGTCATGTGTGAAAACTGTCTTAGTGTGATAAGTGAAGTAAAGATTATTTTTGTGGTAGTTTTATTTGTATTTGTATTGCAGTTTCCATAGGTATTTATTCCTATTGTTATTTTTTAGATTTAGTGAGCAAATAAACAGTTGATATTGAAAATGTCAGTGTTGGGGCTGGGGATTTAGCTCAGCGGCAAAGCGCCTGCCTGGCAAGCACAAGGTCGTGAGTTCGGTTCCCGGTACCGGAGAAAAACCAAAACCAAAACCAAAAAAAAAAAAAGTCAGTGTTTATTCTAAGCACTCATTACACTGGATATTTTATTTTATTGATATTTTATTTTCCTGCTAAGTGGAAATTGTACAATATAATAGGAAACTCCTGACAAAAGCGGAAGATGAGAGAGGTGACAATTATTGCCTGCCAAGCAGAAAAGGATGGTTAAGCACATATGCTGTCAGTGTAAGCAAGACGTGTGGAACATGATGTTACCCTGCCTGTAGACCACCTTAGGTGTGATAGTTGAAGCAAAGATTGTTTCTGTGGTAGAGTTCTGTTTGTATTTTCATTTTAGTTCACATAGGAATTTATTTCTATTGTTATTTCTTAGACTTTGTAAGCAGATAAATAGCTGATGTCAAAATATTAATGTTTATTCTAAACTCAAATATTAAAAATTTAGTATTTTAATTTATTGATATTTTATTTTTCTGTTAAATACTCATTGTTTAATATACTAAAGCTCATAAAATTAAAATTAATAAGTCATCAATAGGAATACTCATAAAAACTACATATGCACACCATACCCCTCCATAATGTGCCTTTCAAAATTTTACCGGGGTGCTCCTAAGGAGTTTTTTACATTCCAAGTCCTTTAATAGATATTTTCTCCCACTGTGGTTTATCTTCTTATTCTTCTAACAGTGTATGTCATAGTAAAACATTTTTAATCTTAATAAAGTTTAATTCATGTGTAATTTCTTTTATGGATCCAGGATTTAAGTTCAGATCTAAGAAATCTTCACTGACCTCTTTGTCATCATCAAGAATTTGCCCTATGTTATTTGCCAAAAGTATTATCCTCTTATACTTTATATTTTGAATTATAATCCATTTTAAATATTTGTATATTCAGGTGTATTGACTATTTTTAATTGGATTTTTTGCCTTTTCACCATTAGGTTGAGTTTTCTATATATTCTGAATATTAAACCTTTATGAGATGTATAATCTAAAATATTAAGTTCTGCTCTATAGGTTGCCTTTTCACATTCTTGATAATATCATCAATACATAGAAGTATTTGTTTTTCTTAATTTATGAACTCCTGTTGATGTATTTTGATTCTTTAATATCAAATCTAAGAATTTAGCCTATGCGCCAGACCCCCCTCAAAATATTTAAGGAACAGCCAGGTTTGTAAGCCAGTTTAACCAAATGGCCAGGGAAAAACTAATTGCCTTCCAAGCCATATGAAAAGATAAGAAATAACTAAAATCACTTTAACAGTTGTGTGTGATACAAGCTCCAAGAAAAGATTGCTCATTCATGTAGAGACGTATACTGTAAATAAAGTCCTATTATGTCCAATACATCAATGAGTAATTAGGCTGTGGCTAAGAAATGCAAAGATGATAAAACATTGGGAAAAATGCCAGTTGGAGTTCCTCTACATTAATAGATTAGAAAAGAAAAGGCATTTGATCATTTCCAAGCATACAGAAAAAGTCTTTGGAAAAATAATTAACACTCATTTAGGATAAAAACTTTTAGCAAAATAGTATTACATGACATTTGCATTTTCTGAAATCTACCACAAACTTACAAAAATGTGAAAAGTAAGGAGAATGGCCATTAAAGTCAGGAGCAAGATGCAGATGTATGGTACTATTTCTATTTAAACACAGAGTAGAATACATAGTAAATGCAATAAAAACATCAAAAAGCATAATGGGTAAGTAAGTTGAAAAGAAAGATAATAAATGCTGACAGTATGATCTTCTAATTACAGAACTGAAAAGGAATCAGTGAACAAAATATGCAACTGACTAAAAGATTTCAGAAAGTTGTTGTGCATGTTATTGGAGCGCACCGAGATGCCTAACCATGCAAAATCAGCAACTAGTTAGGACAGGCAATAGAAAATAACACAATAGCAACAAATACCAAAGCTTTCACCTAGGAGAAACCCAGAGACAATGTACACAAGTTTTTGGAAACAACTGTAAAAATAAACTTAAGGGAAAGTAGTCTCAAATTAATATGTAAGTATACTATGTTTATTCATGGGGAAAAGATTATTGTAATGCTGTTACTTCCTATTTACAGATTTACTGTTTGCTATAGGCTGATTTGAGCCCCCCCATACAAAACATATATTGAAGCCCCTATGTAACTTTACTTGAATGGCCTTTATAGAAGTAATTAAAGTTAACTGAAGTTTTAAGAGTGGGTCCTAATCCAGAAGAATGGGTAATATTATGAAAGGCAGAGAAATCAAAGATCTCACACATGCACACAGGGAAGAGGAAACATGAAGACACAGCCAGAAGGCCAGTGTCTTCAAGGCTCAGGAGATCCCTCATCAGACACCAGCCCTACTCCTCCTTTCTCTAGCACCGCTAGCCTCTAGAGTTGTGAGAAAATAAATTTCTGTTGTTCAAGTCACGTAGTCTGTGGTATATTGTACAGCAGTCCAAGCAGACCAATGCATTGCTTTTATATGCAGTATCTAAGATGGCTGCTGTTTCCCAAAATCAACCCTGAAGAAACAGAAAGGAAGATAAAAGAATGATATCAATAACAAAAAGGAGAAGTCCATAATGGACATTAAGCCCGTGCCAAAATAGCCATTGTGCTTAGGAAGGCATGCTCTTTAGTCTGCAATAGAAGCAGATGACCTGGAGGAAATTGTTAAGGTTTGGGCCTTGCTTCTTTATTGTGTGCCTCCTGACAATGAATTGCTACCTCACTGAAGAGTCTGAGGCTGTACCTATGTGCCTGTATCATGGGGTGACATCAGGTTAGAGCCAAAATTTGAGATGGTTGAGACAATGTGATTCTAAAAAGTGTTAATAACCACCTGAAACCAGTATTATTTTGTGCCGATGATGGATCTTTAAAACTTAATATCATATCATCAAATTAAGAAATACAATGAACAAATAACACGTAACAAAGGTAATAATTCTTTTGTGAAAAATAATATACACATATACTTGTTAGAGTTTTATACACACACAAAGATATACAGCGCTTCCCACAAAATCATACTGCCCAGGCTCTTCCCCTTACAAACCCTATCTTCTAGTATTTTCTAGTGTTTGTTTGTTGTTTGCCTCTTACCACCCACCCCTTATCCTGGATCCCTGCTATGCATTGCTATTTCCCCATATTTTCTAGCTTGGTCACTCGACGCATTCTCTGCATGTTTGACAACAGGTAAACAACCCAGAGCTTTCAGGGAGTCAGTATTTTCAAAAGAGCCTTTGAAGAAGGTGAGGACACCCTGCTCTTCCACATCCAGCTCTGAGAACTACCAGGAAAACCCACTTTCATCCCTGTCTCCACCCCTGGTAGGCCCCAGGCCAAGTCTTCAACATGAGATAACCCTGAATTCCACCTCAAGGGACTCAGGGAAATGAGAACCTTGTTGTAAGGAGGAAATCCTCAGATCTTCAGAGGATTACTATGATGGAGAGAGTCAAGATGAGGACACTTAGGACTGCAGGCCCCTCCTGCCCCATGAGAACACAACCCCACCTGTTCTGCCCTGCCCCACCCCTCTCCCTCAGTACTATGAGGCCCAAGATAAGGCTCCCTCAGTTCTGTCTGGGTAACTGGAATTGAAGACCTTTATCTGAGGCTGAGACCTTTATCTGGGCAGGGCAGGTTTGTCAGGGAGGGTGGTCTCCGGGAGTTGGAGATCTCGCTTTAATGGGGCTGTTGTCAGTGAGGACTAAAATTCCTAATCATCTGGGAGAGGGGTGTCCTCTGGAGACTCAACCCTGTTGTCAGCTCTGGTATTAGCAGAGGTAGCGGGGTTAGACCCTCTTTTATTTCTTACTCAGGAGTCACTGGTATAAAGATCTTAACTTCAGAAATAGAGAAATGATGTTTTGATTCTGCCAACATTTGATATGACAGTGTTGAATGTGAACTGAGGAGACCCTCTACAACTTGATACCTCATAGGACCTAGACCCGCCAGAGCCTGCTCTCAGCCCTAACTCGCCCTAGGAAGAAGAGCTGGCAGATGACAGCTTAAAACACATTCTCACCCTAACTTTCTCAACTGGGTTCCCTCCAGACAGGCTAATTGCAAAAAGCCTGTGGATTCTTACAGCCTGCTCTCACAGAAACCTCTCAAGGCAGTTGTGGTGAAAAATCAAGTTGGTCTGTCCTTGCTGAAGATGCACACTTCATCTCATTCTTCCTCCTCCAGGTGCCTGAATTACCTGCTCTCTTAGCCACAGTCCACGATCAGAGTCCTCACACCTTGAGGTCAGAATAGTAAGTTTTGTGTCTGTGAGAAACACTTCCTGGCCTGAAGTGAGACTCAGGGACTTCAGGGTGCTCAAGCTCCTGAGGTAGAGGAAGAAGAGATCTTCTTGTCCTCCTCCTTTCTTCGTGGTAGTAATCCCAGGAGAGCATTTATTGTTCAGTCATGCAGCAAATCCCAGCAGCCTTGGAAAGGCCCATCCACCACAACTATTTCTGCAGGTGTTTCATGCACAAAATCAAGATGAGGAAAGACTAAGCGCTTCCCATCCCTTAATTAATACACAACCCATCTACATGAGGAAGTGGTTGAGTGGGTGCTGTTCCAGCCGCACAAGTATAACATGAGGTAGCCCATGATAAAGGAAGACATGGTGAAATATGTCAGCAAACATTCCAAGGAGTACTTGCCTGATATACTCAAGAGAATCTATGAGCTCATAGAGTTCACACTGATATCAATGTGAAGAAAGTAGACCCAACCTGACACTGCCATGCCACTGTTAGCAAACTGCATGCCACCTGTGATGCAAGGCTGACTGGTGAGATCATCCCAGAACTGGTCTCCTGATGACTATCTTGTGTGCGATCTTCATAAAAGGAGGTTGTGCTGCTGAAGAAGATATCTGGGAAGTGGTTAAAGTGATGGCGATATATGCCAGAAGGAACCACTTCTTTCATGGAGAATTAAAAAATCTTGTAACCTAAGATTCAATGCAGGAAAGGTACCTGCAATACTACCAGGTGCCCAACAGGACTCCTTCATGCTGCAGTCCTGGAGTTCATGCTGAAACAAGCAAGACAAGCATTCCTGAATTTTAGGAGTAGGGCTGGTGTCATGATATGGTTCCTAGAACCTTCCCGTGTTTGTTCCAAGAAGCCTTGAGAGATGAAGAGATAGCTCAAGACAGGTTTGCAACCACGTCCCTTACTCATACCAGAGCTAGTGTACATTCCAGGGTCAGTTCCAGCAACTTCCTCCAACCCGACTGAAGTCTAAAGCAATTTCCTCACCTTTTATTTGAAGAGAGCAATCATGGGCATGGAGCTTGAGGTGGTGTTAGAAGGAACCCATTACATGCCATATCTGTGCTCCTGTGCTACTTGAGTGACATCTAGATTTATGTCCTGTTTTTGTAGAAAGTTTTCAAATGCTGTTTGTTTTAAGAGTTTAATTCATTTTGGAGGATAAGTATATGAATTATATTGGTTTCATATTTAATATTGTTTAAGAAGTTTAAGAGTTAAGAGTCTTACTGCTATAAGACAAATTGAGAACGCTTCGATTTTCATGATCTGTAATAAGAAAACATGGTATTTGAATAGGCATTTCCTTAGGAATGTGAAAAAATAAGCAATAAAACTACTGAAATTAAGAACTAGGACTAGAGA
This sequence comes from Chinchilla lanigera, assembly GCF_000276665.1. Lineage (NCBI taxonomy): Eukaryota > Metazoa > Chordata > Mammalia > Rodentia > Chinchillidae > Chinchilla > Chinchilla lanigera. The sequence continues at coordinate 3,099,823 of NW_004955531.1, read as the reverse complement.
AAAAAAGAAAAACAGAAAAAGCTATCAAAGATGGTAAATTCTTGGCTTTCCTTCTTCTTCCTATTCTATTCTGTATAATGAAAGTTATATAGCTGTATGTGTTTAGCTTATTAAAGATATGTAGAAAATACATTATAATAAATTTAACCTCCTGTTCATGGGCTGTTTTATCCCTCAAACATTAATTGAATTTCTGTTCTTTGGAAAACTCCATGGTAGAACTGAGTATGATAAGAAAAAGAAGACTGACTCGCTTCCACTGTCCACAGAATTTTAGAGTCTAACAGTAGCTGCTGTTTAAGATGGTAAAATATCCTCTACTAGATGAAAGAGAAGAGAAAGCAGTGTGGAGGAGGAGGGAGAAATAGGAGGTCTAGATAAGAGCCATAGGTATAAATGCCCCGAGGCAGGTGAATTTGGGGTTTTGTAAGGCCTCAAGTCCCTGAATTAGAGGTAATATCAAAGGGTGAGTCAAAGGTTTGTGTGGGGGGGCTGGGGATTTAGCTCAGCGGCAAAGCGCCTGCCTGGCAAGCGCAAGGTCGTGAGTTCGGTTCCCGGTACCGGAGAAAAACCAAAAAAAAAAAAAGACCAAAACAAACAAACAAAAAAAAAAGGTTTGTGTGGGAGCAAAGGCTGCACCCTTGGGTAGTGTCTCAGCCTAAGATACCCAGCCCCTAGTAGCAAACTGCTCTTAATAGTTACTTTAGGAACACAGGTAAACCACAGGAAGTCTCCCCCTAGGCAAGATAGAGTGTCCCAAATTCTTGTCACATTGAGGATGAATACAGCAAACACAATAAGTGCTCTGTATACATCATCTCCAGGGCATTTCTGAGAAACAAATATGATACTCTGTTGAGGTGAGATGCCCATAAGCTGCTATGCTAGTATTCTGTTCTGAGCTGGAGGAGTCACAGCCCATTTTATTAGAGAATCATTTTGATTTGGCCAACTCTGAGGGAGGGCTTGATTTGGGGTATGGGGTCAGTGTGTAAAAATAAGGATGGCTTAATTCAAGTGGCAGCTGGAAGGTGGGGAGTTGGTTTCTGCCACACATTCTAGCAGCCCTGAAGCTTTTCCTACTTCCAAATTAAATATATAGCCTGTAAGAGAGAAAGATGTATGGAGTGATTTTTTTTTTCTCACTACAGAATTTTTGAAAACTTTGTTTGGCTAATTTTGGGCAAATTTTGGCTGACTTTTGGCTTTTGTGTGCATGCTCAAAGACATATTTTCTACTAAAAAGCAAATAAAAACAAAACACCTCCCATCCTAAGGGGCGATATCACCTGAGGCAAAAAAAAAAAAAAAAATCATAGTAATAACAGCCACTGTTTAAACTCTCAGTGCACTTCAGCCTCTGGCAGGCGCCTTGCCTGCATTGCAAATATTCCAACAATGCTAGTAGACGGGCTTATCATGCGCACTTCATCTATGATCAGCTAAACACTCAGAGACTTTGGCAGTGTGTTGTAATCACACAGCTAGTGAGTAACAGGCCTAAGCCAGGACCTCCAGGATTCCTCCAGAAACAACACCACTCCACTTCTCCTAGTCTGAGGCAGATCCTGTGTCTGTTCATTCATTGCACTTCTCTTTACTCCACAAAGTCTCTGAGGCAATAAAGAGAAAGATCCTGTGGTGAAAGTACTAAGAGCAGGCCTAAAGAAGGAAGGTGAAAATGAGTGTACATTTGCCTGGAATCTTCCTGAGCTTAGTCCCATGGTTCTTTGGGGACTGACTGTCCTAACTTATTCCTGTGTCCAGCCCCAATATTTTCCTGCATTACAGTGCCTTTCTCCTGACTCTGCTCCGGGGTGCCCTCCTGTCCAAAGTGAATCTGACCTGCTGGCCAGCTCTCCGTTGCACCTTTCTCTGGAGCCTACACTGTCTCCCACTGGAACAGGCAGCCTACACTCTCCTTTCTTGCCCTGACATACGGGTTCCACCCCCCAACAGAGGTCCTGTTCTTCACTGTAGACCCCTTCTGACTGCAGCAGCCCCTTCCATGTAACTGCTCACTTTGGACAGTGAAGCTTACAGACATCTTTATCTCCTTGGGTGCCTCCATTACACTCTCAGTGTTTTCAAATCTGCTGCTGGGAGGGTTCGGATTTGGCGCAGAACCTACTGCTTTATAACTCTTGTTCCTGGTTTATAACTCCGAAGTTTGAGAGGAAATTTTTTTCCACTATTTATTTTTATTTTAGTTAACTGGTACATGTGTTCAGTACACGTTTGTATTCCTCGTATGGATTTGATAGACATACATAGCACATCTTACTTCCTTTACTCTTTTGCCCTTCCATTCATCCTTTGCTCCCCTTCCCCTTTTTCCTTCTTTTTTTGTACATATTTGCAACACATAATGTCTGGAGAGGAGATTTTGGAAAGCACCTTGACATTTGAGGTCAAATTCAAATGGGCTTCATTATTTGAGGCAAGCCACCGAATGCTTATACCAATGAATGAGCTTGTGTAGGTCGTCCAAAACCAGTCTCTCCCATAAGTAGTCGGTGAAGAAAAATCATGAAAATCACTATGCAGGCAAATATCTACCAAGGCTGAATTCTTAAAAATCTAAGAATCTTTCTAGGGGTGAAAAATGGTTCCGTGGAAGCCGTGTTCTTTTTCATGAGAAAAGAGTAATTCAACAACCTTCCACTGCCTGTGGCTTTTTGTTCATCTCCTAGGAAAATTTTGGTTTTAGGTAGCAATGCAAATACTTTTGTTGCCCCAAAGTTCTAGCCATGGACAAATCACAGTTCTCCTTTGTTAATATATTTTTCCAAAACTCGTGGCTTACCTCAGAAGTAACTGTGATTAAAGATGTATTTTATTTTCAATTTATTCTTGGACTGTCTTTCATAGATGTGCTGTAAAAGTACATTGTGAATTTACAAATATGTGAATGACAGTGTACCCATTGTGGTCCCTGTTGTCATTGTCTCTAAGGAAAATGAATGCTACATCTTTCTGACAGCACATATAGATCTACCTAGAATTCTGAGGTGTGCATATGCTATAATTAATTTAACCAAATTCCTCAAGGACATACATATTCTTTTTCATTTGCTGTTATGATTAATAGAAATGATATCAATATCATTAAATATGAATTCTTGGGAAAATATACGTTTTTAAAGGAAGGAGACAGCAAAGCACATACTGAATTCAAGTGGAAAATGTGATTGCAAATGCTTATTAATATCTCTGAAATTTTGTTCTAATTAAGATATTCTAATTTATTTTATTACATATTAAGGTCTGTGAATAGTCTACACCTTCACGGGCATTTTATTCTGTCAACCTTTTAAATTTTGGTCAAACTTTCATGTGAAAATATATTATCTCATTGTTATTTTAATTTCCCTGTTTTCTGAGTAGGTTGAGCAGAAAATTAACTTAATCCGTCATCCATAAAAAGAGGGATTTCTTCAGTGATATCTTGAGAACCAGAATTTCTCCAGGCATGCTTTAAAAGAATAAAATGTCAATAAGATTTTCCTTTACCTTCAGGAAGAAAGTTTTGAGTAGAATCACCAGGTGCCAGGGAATGTGATCGTACAGGACATGCTCAGCTAGTTTGGAACATCAAGGAAACTTGATGTTACAGTAATTTTCAGAGTCCTTGAGAGGAGTCACCACATGCAGACAGTATAAGTCCCTGCAGGTAGGATTCCATGACGTATCTGAAATCTGTTATACAGTAATTGTCAATATTTTATATGTGGGACATTTTATTCCAACTTAAAACTTCATTGGATATCCATTCCGTGATGTAAATGTGGAAAAGTCTGAGGGCTTATCACTGCAAGCTCAGTGAGTTTTTCTTTTTAGCAAAAGTATGGCAGCTCTCTCCTTAACCCACCATCCTCAGTAGTAATTTACACAGCTTCTTCCTTCCTGATGATCCTAATCCCTGTTTCAGTCCCCTTTAAAACTCTCTGAAATAGAGATGTCTGCCACACCTTGTACCTAACAGCTTTTCGGCACTTAAAAAGAAAATCATGGATTTCTTTGACTTGGCGGTCATGTTTTCTTCTTTTGCCAGTGACTGGATGACTTTTTCTTATTGTGACATTAAACTGACCAGTCCTAATATGGTTAAACTTTTTCTCAAGCTCTCTTAGGTCACTTGTACCTGTTCAAACTTTTTGTCCATTTGTGTTATTTTCCTATTTACAATTGAATTGTTGAGTTTGGTTGTTTACATATTCTGAATGTAAGTCCTTCATTAAATATATATGTCTTTCATGAGTTAAGCTCCAGACTTACTTATTAATTTTTACTTACATATTTTGAGAAGATTTCAATTTTTAAAAATTTTATCAGTTTTCTTTGGTTAATAATTTATTGTTTTTGTATAAGGACTCTGACTACTCTCAGCTCATAAAGGTATTTAGCTGTGTTGTACTCTGTATGTTATTACTTTAGCTATGATTTTTATGTCACTGGTCTAACACACACGTTTTATACTAAATTAAGTATTGGAAAAGGTCCACCATGGGTTGTGTTCATCAGGTTGTTCAATACCTTGTTGAGATTTTCATCTCTCCGCTAGGTTTATAAGCCACTGAGATAAAATCAATACTAAAATTTGATTTTTATTTGTTAATTCTTTATTCTGTTTCATGCATATTTTTGCCTATCTGTAGGACAGTTACTGACTTGATTGTCATATATTTACTGTAAATAATGAGGCCAAATTATATAAGAAGGCTAACTTTCTTTTTTCAAGTATCATTAGCTAATATATTTTGTTTCAATTCCCATATAAATTTTTAAATTAGCTTGCTGACTTCTATTTTAAAAGGCACTTATATTGTTAATAAGAATTATTTAGAACCTATGGAACATCTTTTCATTTTTGTGATTTTCTATACTGAAATTATTTAGTTGTTCCTTCAATATTTTGTGTTTCTTTAAATCTTCAAACATATTCATAATAGGTATTTTGAAGTTACTGTCTGCTATTTTTTTTTTTTTTTTTTTTTTTTTTTTTTTTTTTTTTTTTTGGTTTTTCTCCGGTACTGGGAACCGAACTCACAACCTTGCGCTTGCCAGGCAGGCGCTTTTGCCGCTGAGCTAAATCCCCAGCCCCGAGTCTGCTATTTTTGTCATCTCTGATTTTTTCATTATTATAAGTTATCTTCTCCCTCTTATGGATCATATTTTCCTCTTTCTTTAGCTATCATGTAATTTTTAATTGTATCCTGGGGATTGGGATCCTAAATTGTTAGTGTCTGAAGTGCACCATTTTCCTTAAAATTTCAAGCAATCAGCGAATCCATGTGCACATAATGCTATTGTTTTCAAGGCCTATTATGTAAACTGTTTATGGATGTCCTATGGGCGCCATCACTCTTGGACTATATTAGCCTCATTCCTATGACTTACACTTTTCTGAGACTCCCCTGACTCAGTTTCAGTTTTCAAAGAAGACTCTACTCTCTGACTACTGAGTACCAATAGTATCCCAGTCATGTTTGTTCTCCAGTTGTTATTTAGTTCACTGCTCTCCAGTGATTTTTTTATTCGCTTCATAATTGCTCTTTTTCCAGCCTCATGGAATTCTGTCCTTCATGTGAGCAGTGTAATGTACAGTGTAAGATGAAAGGAGACTTTTGTGCAGATTTCTGGAGCATTGACTCTGTACAGCTCTCTTTTCTCTAACAACTTGACCTGTAAACTCCAGGAGTATTAGTATTCCCAAACACTGATCACTGCGTCCTCAGCACAGCATGTCCACTGTGCTGTGTTTCGTCCTGTCCACCATGCACCAGGCTAGACTTCGCCTTCAGGCAGAAATCCAGGATGATTTGGAAGCTTACTTCATTTGGTTCCTTCTTTTAGAGATCATAAATCTCTGCTGCTTTCTAGTGTCTGAAAACAGTTATTTGAAGTATTTTACCCATTTTTACGGGAATTAGAAGTGGAAGTTCTCCTGAATTTGTTCTATAATAGTACATTTATAAGATGTTAAGCTATTTTTAGGCTTGCAGTGAAGGTTCAAAAGCAGTACATAGATTTTCAATATTTCCATCACCCAGCTTGGTCCATTGTAACATTTCAGATAACCATCATACAATAATTATAACCAAGAAATTGATGCTGTCACAATAACATGAACCAGTTTAACAATCCTATTAATACCTCATCATTTTTCCACTAATGTCCTTTTCAAGGAGCCCAATAAGAATCCCAAACTGCATTTTTTAAAAAACTTTTTTCTTTGTCTTTTTGAGACAGAGTCTTGCTATGCAGCTCAGGCTGGCTTTGAGCTCACTTTATAGCCCAGGATGGTCTTGAACTCACAATGATCCTCCTCCCTCAGCCTCGAGTGCTTGGATTACAGGTATGTGCCACTGTGCCCGGCTTCCAAACTGTATTTAGTTATTTTCCTGAACTTCAACAATCTGTAGCATCTCCTCACACCCTGTGTTTCATGACCTGGAAGTCCTGAAGAACACTGAATACTTATTTTTGCTGGATGTCCATCAATTTATGCCTGTCTGGTATCTTTTCATTCTTAGATTCAGCTCTTACTTCCTTGGAAAGAGAAGCATAGAAGCGACAGTATCTCCTTCTCAGTGTTCCATATCATAGGGCTCATGACGTCAGTATCTATCACTGCCATTGCCCTTGACCTTGATCACTGAATCAAACTAGTCCCTGCTGTTTTTTTCCACTATAAAACTACAACCATTTCTCAGTAGTAAACACATATCTCAAGGAAGATAATTTCATACTATGCAAATATCTTCTCTCCTCGAACACTCGCTCACTGATTCTAGCACCAGTGGATCATGGACATCATACTCACCACTGGTATTTGCCTAATGGTGATTCTTATTTCCCTCCTTCTTAACATATTTATTAATTATAACTTCATTATAAAGAGGAATTCTTATATCTCTTACATATATTTAATCAATCATTTATTTATATCATCATAAGTTTAGAAATCTATTTATTTAAGATATTTAAATATTTATATTTATATAAAAAATTTAAATAAAAATTTAAATCTAAATATTTTATTTGGGGTTATAATTCAATGTTGTTATGATTTGATTTGTTACTCAAAAATTTCCCATTAAGAGCTCCTTTATGTTGTCCTCTACATTTTTTCACCAGCTTCCTCCAATAACTGTAAATTTCATTTGTCTGGATGCACAGTCTCCTCTTGGTTTTATCTACCCTTCCCCTGGAATGAATCACCTCCCCAATGATTCCTAGTTCCTTTCTGCAGAAGAATTGTGCTTAAAGTCCAAGCCTTGTGCACTAGGGATGCTAATTAGGGAGTCATTATTTCTAGAGTGTCTCAGTAGACAAAGCTAGAAAACATTTGTATACACACAACTGTTTTATATCTCTCTGTGTGTAGGCATATAATGACTTTTTACTGATAGCTCAGATTCTAACTCAACACCAGAGGGATCAATTTAGTCTTCCCCCTTTATTAGTAACTGCTTTCTCCTTTCTCCAACAATAAGAAATTTGATTGTTACTGCCTACAGCTTATTCACTTAGTTGTTCAAATCCAGCATAGACATAGTATAGTTTCAGATGATCCCAGTACCTTTATGAGAAACATATTCATTGACTAGACATAGCATTTATGAAAAGTTCTTTTTGTTTTTATCCTTATTGTATCCACTTATCTTACTCTTTTCTGAAGTTAGGTTAGTTTTTCCCCCACTCCCTTCAGTGTGGTTATAGTAGTCGTAAGTAGTTTCACTTATTAGTGTTGTGTATCATATTAGATTGCTCCCAAATACCGATTGGTTATATTTGTGAATATTCACATTTCTTAATCAATTACTTATTTCTGTTCATTCATTCCTTAACAGGCTTTATCATACGTACAATAGATGGACTCAGAATGTTAGATTTCAGTGATTATAAATTTGTTCCAAAATTATGTATTCTGGTATTTGAATTAGAAACAAGCCCTATCTTATGCATTCCAAGATTACTTTGTTCATTACGGTCATACCTCCTGTTATTTACATTTTTCTACATATTTATTCACATAGACCAATTAAAATGCTTTAAATTGTTACATATAGCAGGGCTTATTCTAATCATGTGAATTGGGCTTAATTCTTGAAAGCACAGAAGTTAATGTCTCCATATGGCCATTAAAACCAGCTGAGGCTCTACTATTTGTCATGATGTTGATGATGGGCCCTTTACTGCATGTGTCTTTTTATTATTGTTGCCAAGTAACTGAAAAACTCATGCAGCATGGCTGAGGATAAGACCTTTCCCTATTAAGAAGAAAAAGATGACAACCTGCTGAGTGAACAATAGGGAAACTACCCTTATCATTCTCAGCACAAACGCTTCATCACTAGGGGTGCATCTTTACAAAAAAATCTCTTTGAAATTTTTCTGTAAAATATTCCGTTCCTGTTCACTGACATGAAACTTTTAGAGCTTTTAAAGAAAAATACAATATGCTAACTGGCAGAAAAATGGAGATAAAAAATGGATTATACATCTGTCTTTACCAAATAGTTGATGCCTAAAGATTCCACTTTAAGAGAGATGGCAACAGTTATTACTATCACATGACTCCTTGCCCTACTTAATTCCAGCAGAACCCTCCTCCCACTGTGTTGTAGAAAAGGATAAAGAGTCTCAAGTCAGATCAAAGGCCAAGTTGTGATTACTGTGAAAAGAAGAGAACAGGATTGCATATACAGTTTTAGATCTCGGTCTTCTCAAGGTATCATGTCCCTTTTGAAATATTTTCTGCATGAATGTCACAAAAGTATCAGACAGCAAAATAGTATCAGTTGATCAACTGTGTAAAAATAGCTTTTAAAAATACAGATCCATAGAAGGGCAGATGCTAACTCTCAAAACATGTCTTCTTGGTATGCCACAGCAATTCCTCCAAAAATTAAACCTGTGACTTAAATTTTCATCTGACATCCAATCTTTTTCATGAGTCAAAGTTAATTCATCCTATAACACTCAGTAAGAAACTGATGATTTTAATTTGATCTTCCAGACTTGGATTTTATTAATTGTGAGAAATTATCCTGCCCTATTATTTAATGGATCATTTAATGTATATATTTTTCTATATTAACAAGCAAAGACTATTATACAATTTTAAGATATACAGAGAAACTGATATGTTGCTTTTTAAAGCATATGTTCAACCTTAAATGTTTCTATGTGTTAAAAAAATACTGACATCTTGTTATTGAGGTGTTTCACATCCTTTATGTACTGAGTCTGCCAAAAAATGTATAGATCAGTAAAACAAAAACTTGTACAAGTATTATAATACTAAATTTATTGAGACATCATGAGGTTAATAGAAGTTACCTTTGGCCTCTACAATTACAAGAGGGTTCAAAATACTGGCCATTAGCTTCCAGACATTTATTAGTACAGTGTCCTGCTGATGTGTGTATACATCTTTTGGCAGATTATTTTGTGTACTAGCCCTTATTGGATGTATGGTTCACAAATATTTTCTTTCATTCCATACATTGTCTCTTCAGTCTGTTGCTTCTTTGCTATACTTAAGATTTTTAATTTATTGCAACTTCATTTGTCTAAGTTTGTTGTCATTGCTTTGCTTTGGGCTCATATCCAAAAAAAATTCTGCCAAGGTCAATGCCAATAAACTTTCCCCTTATAGTAGTTGAACAACAGATTTTATGTATAAATCCTTACTCTATTTTGAAATGACTTTTGTACATAGAAGGGTGTATTGGACTTATTTAATTCTTCTACATATAGACATCCAATTTTCCCAGCACCATTCATATTTTGAAATGAAAGTTCTTTTCAAATTGTGTGTTCTTGTTGCCTTTATTGAAGATCAGTTTACCATAAATTTTTGCATTTATTTCTAGCTCCTATGCCTGTTTCACTCGTATATATGTCTGATTTTGTGCCAGTATCATGCTTTTTTGATTCCTATAGCTTTATTGAAGATTTTGAAGTCAAATAGTATGATCCCTTCACTTTTACTCTTTTTGCTCAAGATTGCATTGGCTAATCATGGTCTTTTTAACTTGATTAAAAAATGAGCAAAGCCCCTCCAAAATTGTTTCTCAAAATAAGACATATGAATACACAAGTTATGTGATAAAATGATCAGCATCACTAATCATTAAGGAAATGAAAGTGAGCTATCACCTAGCCTCTGTTAGGATGGCTTCTATCAAAATGACAAGTCATAAATGTTGGTAAGGAAGTAGGGAAAAGGAAAACCATTTACTCTGTTGGTGGGAATGCTTTAGAAAACAAGGAGATTCCTCAAAAGAAACAGAAAACAAGGAGATTCCTCAAAAATCCTAAAAGTAGAACCACCATATGATCCAGCAATTCTACTGAGTGTATCTAATATACACTAAAACCAGTCTCTAAAAAACTAAAACTAGTATGTTGAAGAGATATTTGTACTTTCGTGTTCATTGTAGCATTACTCACAAAAATTAGTCCCTTGAATAAATCTAAATGTCCATGAATGGATGAATGGATGAAAAAATTTCTGCTGTATGTACACAATGGAATGCCATTCAGCTTTTAAAAAAGAGGACATTTCATTATTTGTAACAGTATGAATGCATCTGGAGAGTATTATGCTAAGTGAAATAAGCCAGGTACAGACGGACAAATGGTGCTGGGGATTTAGCTCACCAGTACAGTGTCTGCCTGGCAAGCAGGAGGTCATGAGTTCGATTCCCGATACTGAAAAAAAAAAATTGTCAGAAGGACAAATTCTGTAAGTGAAATAATGGTTACAGGGCCTAGGGGTAAAATGTGTCTTGGGGAGATATTGGTTAAAATGTACAAAATTTTAATTAGGTTGACTGAATAAGATCAGGAGACCTATTATTCAACACTGTGGTTATAGTTAATAATAATATATTGTATACTTGAAAATCACTGAGAATTCTCAGATGTTCTCACTATACTAAATATGTGAGGTAATTAACATGTTCATTAACTTGATGTAGTCATTCCGCAAAGTATGCACATATCAAAACATCACATGGTGTATCTCAAACATATACAATTTTAATTTACCAATTTAAACAGAGTACTGTCTGCTTTTCCCAGGGATAACTAAAAATCCTTCTTTACCATGCTCTATGAAAAAACAATCAAATACCAAGAAACTACAGCATTGGATAAGAATATTTAAGAGTTTTGAATAATTTATTTTAGTCATTCATATATAAATTCCTAAATAACGAAGAAAGAAATGCTATTCTTTCTTCAGGACACTTTTCCTGATTTATGTGTTTCCTTTCAATTGCTCCATTGCTAATGTGCTATAGTTGAATTAGATTTATTATTAATATTTTCATTATTGATGCTCTTATTACATATCACAATGCCACAAAAGCAACAGCAGATTCTGAATTTCAAGGAAAAGCTCTTATTTTAAAACCAAATTTAACTATCTGTTATAGAATATAAAGTCACAGGGGTTGATTCCCTTCCTCAAAATATGGAAGGTCAAGCTGATATAAACTCACATATGCACATAATGTGAAAGAAGATTCAACCATACAGTAGATGGGTTTGGATAATTAGAATGGCTGCTATTGATTGAAGATGTATATGTACAATATATATGGAATGCTTGATTTTTTTCAGTGATCACCTTCACAAGGACATATTGCACAGAACGGTCAGTATACTCACTTATAAATATTTGTTGGACATCAAAGAGAAAAACATCAAATTCTGTTAATTTTTCTCAGATGTCAGACTTTATGTTTTTGGCATACTGGTAACTCAAATGTGGTTTGCATTTTGTTAATTTGATCATGATATCTGCATTCATCTGTAGTTTTATTATCAAATACTTGAACAAATTTGTGACACATTATTTCTAAATGTAACCCAAACAATTTGTCACAGATATAATGAATGCAAATTAATTCCCCTCCTTCAGGGTATTTAAGCACACACTTGTACATAAATCACTTAGAAATATACACAAGATGAATATCTCTGAAAAGTTCTTACCTCAAATATGCAAAACTAAAATAAATCTGCACTAAGACTAGTAACAAAACACATTCAAGTCACATGTTCAGCGATAGTAAAATGAATAAGATTTTGGTCATCTCTGAACTAATACTTCATCTTTCCAAGCTGTGCCTCAAATAACTCAAAAATAGACTTTTTCACTTTTTCTATTAGATCTAGATCTATTTAAAATTTTTAAATAATATATATATACACACATATATATGAGAGAGAGACTAGTGAGATTGTTTTCTTAAACTGTATTTTGTTTATTGAATAAGTAAATTATTGCAGGGGTTGATATCACTCAGTCTGGCAACCCAGTAGTTTCTGCAAATTTAGTTGTACTGATGTATCTTATATTTGTCCTATGTAAAAGAGTAATACTGCCTTTCATTATTTAACAATGACGAAAGAATTTAGTGATCTAATGCACAGCATTGTGAGTACAGTTAATAATAATGTATTATAGATTTCAAAATTGCTAGGCAATTTTAAATATTCCCACCACAAAAATAAGTAGGTGAGATGATGGATATATTAATTAACTTGACTTAATCACACCACAATGTATTCATATATCAAAAAATCACAGTGTACCTCATAAATATATAATTATTAATGAATTAAAATAAGTAAAATGGGAAGAAAATACGGTTAATAACTCTACAAGGCATGAACACTTTCTCTTGTATCTAAAAGCGCTACTGAAGTCTTAAGTGAAATTTCTAATATTTATTAATTGTATTTTGTTAATGGTCCTGTATGGAGAATTTGACACATTTCTATAAGAGTAGATTGTATTCAAAGAGGAAGAAATAGTCTATTCAAATTCAGAAGTATTTTTCATCATTAAAATATGAAGTGAAAGAGTACACATCCTTGTAATGACCAGAGATTCATTTCCAAAAAATAATACACATCAGATATTATTATAACTTGAGAGGATGGAAAGACAAAGGATATGGATTGCGTGGCGATTTTCATATTACCTGCTAGCATTTGAAATGTTAAAAAGATATCAACACAGTTTAAAAAGTGGTATTGATGTCAGAAGGCCAGAAACCAATACACACTCACTTGGTGCAATGAGTTAAAATGTTTTCGGCATCCAGTGAAAGAAAATACAATTCAAACTAACTTAAATAATGAAGAAAATTATTTGCCACAGTGAAATTTTTAGTCTGGCTTTAGATTTGTTATAAGCCAATACCTTTGCTTTGTTTTCTTGAAATTATCTGGACTTTACCCAAGTCCTTTCCACCTGTTTAGTATGGTAGCAAGATGGCCGTGACAGTTCTGGCCCCCACAAGAACATGCAACAATTTGCATAAGAAAGAAATCTCAGGGAAACCATTATCGCCTCTGCCCTGCTCCCCCCATAATTCATTTATGCCACAAGCTCAACTTCTTTCCAGGATCTAGGAAAGAGTCTGTACTAATTAGGTTAAGGTAGTCAAACTCACACCACTGAGATTTAGGGAATCAGATTTCTCTGAGGTATCCAGAATGAGAGCATTGAATGTTTGGTCTAAAACAAGATTCAGTTAGGATTCAAAAAGAAGAGTTTAGATGTCCAAAGCTCTTCAGCAATGCCCACTGAAATTGTATACTGTTGGATATTTCAGCACATTCCTAATATTTAAATTTCTGATCAGTATCAGTATTTATAGTAATTGAAGTGATAAATTGCATTTTACGTGCTGTCTTATGGGCTATGGTGAAAATCTAGGTACATCTCATTTTATTATTTCATGTATTTCAAAAAATAAAAAAATCATTGACTCAAAAAGGAGGAAAAATTTAATTAGAAGTAAAATGAGTTCTAACTCTTTCATGAATATATTCTGTGTGGGGAATTCTTGATGATTTCCTGTATTATGAGAGATGATATCAAGCCCAATTACTTCAAGTCAGATTAAATCTTTCTTCATTGAAAGTGCTGAGATAGAACTCTTCAAGTTTTAGATATTTCACCTTGAGTATATGTGTAGACTTCGTGTATTTTAAGGAAAATTCATTTTTCATTATGTATTAAAGTTATCCAATATGGTTTTCTTTGTAAGTTTTTTTTAAGTTATGTCAGTTGTTCCTTTGTCCTCACATACCTTTCTGTCCTTGGTGGTAGGTCCTGGGGACTGAAAACCCTGGGCCTTCACACTAAGCTACACCCTGGCCCTTTTTTATTTTTGAGACGAGGTCTTGCTAAGTCACGGAGTTGCCCAGGTGGGACTGGAATTCGCAGTCCTCTGCCTCCGCCTCCCTGAATGGTGGGATTTCATGCCAACTCTTTTCCATTTTATATCACACTGGGGCTGACACCTGGAGAAATATTTTCCCCAGATTCCTGCATCAGTTGTGTTCAGCTATAGTCTGTCAGTTGGAGACACTATCAGCAGAATGTGTATTTTTCACTCTTTTCCTTCCAATTGTCTCCAGGAGAGTCAGGTTTCTGAACTTCAGTAATTACAACTCCTCCCCTTATCTCTCCAGTAAAGGCACCACAACTTTTGAGTTAGCTAATCTTACATTTGCCTCATCATTTCCTGCTTTGTATTTCAGCAAATCAAACATCACCTATGTAATTCATTGTCAGTATTCAATTTCCTTTGTCTTAAGTATTCTGAAAAAGTTCTGTTCATAACTGAGAAATAATTACACACAATTTTATTTAAATTTCTTGTACTTGGCCTAGTCTTGTTTTCTGTCAGTTAACTCGAAATTCTCCCGGCACCATTAGTAGCAGTATAAAAATTATCAAACCCAATGGGCACATGTTAGTTTACTGGATCTGTATGCTTCTTTTGACATCGCTAGTTACTACTTTCTGAAATTTTTCATTTCCTTTATTTTTACTGGGCTCATCTATATCGTCTTTGCCTCTCATCCTCTTGCTTAGTCTCTTTCATGCTGAAATTTTCAAGATGATATTTTCTCTCATTTCATTTTCATGCTCCACTTGAATCCATTTAGTTGAGATTAAGATTTTAAGTACCATTTAAATGCTGATGGTTATCAAATCTACTTCTGCAGTACTCAATGCATTTGTGTTTTTCCTAAGCATATAACCAGAAATTTGTCAGATAACTCCAAAATTTAACTTAATACTTTCCAATTGAAGAAGCAAACCGAGCACCAAACACCCAAACCACAATTAATTTTGCTCTTCCATTGACTACCATGTAGCAGTTACTATAAAACACATAAACACCTCAGACAAAACTATGTGATTCGTATTGACTGCTGTGGCATTTATGTCTATATGTAGTTCCTTTCCACCATGTAACCAATAAGATATGATATCACACATGATAGTTTGATTTCAAGGCTATATCTTTGTCCTAGTTCCTATTGAAATGCAATACCCAACACCCACAATTTAAAGGAAGAAAGGTTTATTTTGGTTCACAGTTTGTAGCGGTTTAAATTTGTAGTCAGCTGGCTCCAAGGTGGGGTAACATGGTATATAGGGCAGCAATGGCGAACCTTTCAGAGAAAGAGTGCCCAACTTGGAACCTAAAACCCACGTATTTATTTCAAAGTGCCAACACTGTAATTAAACCTGAATTCTGAGGTTTTAGTTTAGAAAAAGCAACTAACTTAACATCTTTTGCCTTAAAAGAAAAACAGAATAACAGCTTTGAAGGATATAAACACCTGTTTACTGAAAGGCAAAAGTGCATTTGGTGTGCTTTTGCTTGGTTAATGTGGTCTTTGCTGTTGTATGCATGCTGATAATTTGACCAACTTTGGCTGGGGCAACTTGGTCCATGTGCCAACAGAGAGTGTTGTGCATGCCCACTATGGCACATGTGCCATAGGTTGACCACTACTGGCATGAAGGCATAATAGAGGAGAAACAGCTCATGGCATGCAAGTGGGAAGCAGAGAGAGATCAAGGGAAGAGGGAGAGAGATATAATTTTGAAGGCCACATTCCCAGTGACCCACCTTCTCTGACCAGGCTTCAGCTCACAATGTCACATTTAGTTATAAATTCACCAGTGGACAAATCCCTTGAAGAATAGTACATCACAATGATCCAGTCACCTCCTGAACACCCACCTATGGACACATGAGGCTTTAGAGGGATATCTGGGTATAAACTGTAAAAATCATAAAGAGGGTTGTAGTTTATATAGGTCCCTTATTCTTGAATCACTGATTGTAGGCAAAGCCAGCTGCCATGTCATGAGTACTATCAAGCAAACTTATGGAGATATTCATTGGCAAATACATTATTTTTCCTGCCATAGCCAGTGAGAAACTGGGGCCTCCTACCCACAGCTACATGGGTGAGTAAACTTGGTAGCAGATCTTCCAGTTCCAGTGAGGCCAGCTGACCTGCAGCACTAGCATGAGAAACACCACACAAGAAGACCTGAGTCAGAGTCACCCAGGGAAGCTGCTCCAGAAGCCAGACCCAGAGAAACTCTATGAGATAATAAATGTTTATTGTTATTTCTATTTTTTTCCCCTTTTGAGACAGGGTCTCACTATGCAGTTCAGGCTGGCCTTGAGCTCACTTTGTAGCCCAGGCTGGTCTCAAATTCTCAACGATCCTCCTATCTCAGCCTCCTGAGTGCTGGGATTACAGGCATGCGCCACCAAGCCCGGCTCTATTGTTATTTCTAGCTGCTGTGTTTTAGGGTATTTATTATGATAACAACCAATAGAAGTGCTTGTTCTTACCCCTTACTAATCACCAAGTTCTCTTGTTAGTATCGCTCAAATATTTCTGGGATTCACGCTTTTATTTCTAAATACCATTGTTGTGAGTAATTCCTCATCAACTGTAGCTTGAATTACTTCAGTGGCCCTCAAAATGACCTTTTCTTTAAATGTGGTACTTTTCAAGTCCATCCCTCTACCCTCACTCTCAACGTTATTTATATGAAATTCAAATTTCTCGCACCTCTTATATTTGAATACCTCCAGTAGTGCTTCTTCAATAAGTTAAAAACAAAATACTTGCCTTACCATAACGTGAAAAGTCTTAAGTAACCCAAAATCTTTATTAGTTTTCTCTCTAGCTTTATTTTTTTTAGCAACATTCAGCATTCACATTGTGTAAGCTGAGCTGCTTTTGGATCTATTTATTTTTGTCTTTCTGAAACAGGGTCTCACTATGCCATTCAGGCCGGCCTTGAACTCATTTTGTAGCCCAGGCTGACCTTAAATTCAAAAAACGATCTTCCTGCCTCAGCCTCCCAAATACTGGGATTACAGGCATATGCCACTATGCCTGGCTGCTTTTGGATCTTGACACCTAGCAGCTTCTTATTTCTGTATATCTTCCTTGTTCTTATTTTTGTTTTGCTTAGAAATCCTTCTAATTTTCTGGACGATTTTACTACCAACTTTTGAGACATAATAGTTATTTCCTTCCTGTGGGTTTCCATAACTTCCAGAAGTCACATTAAATGTCCTTTTGTTAGCCTATGGGACTATTTGCATTCCTCTGTGACAGCACTTACCACATCATAGTAAAAATCCTTAAGCATCTGTTTCCTGTATCACTGTATATGGAAGAACAAAGCTTTATTTTGGTATTAATAGAAATCTGTTGATTCCATTATTTATTTACTTGCAGTTTGCAAGACTGCAAATGCAACAGACAAATCTAAACAACTGAAGTATTCTAAAGAGCAGAACAGAGAGAATATGAGAAAATTGAAAAACATGGAATTATATTGGTAGATCAAATTAATACAAGACCACTGTGTCATTTCATTTGCTAAGTATACAATTGTATTTATGACAATATTTATTAATTTAAGAAATCAATATTTTTATAATAAATATGATTTGCAACATTGCGTGGATAAACTATCACATTTATAAATAATACACACTGATCTGCTAATATTTTCATCTCCGATTCTAAGCCTTCAAAGGTTTATTTGTTTTGTGATCCAATTACTAAAAGAATATACATTGAAAAATTAAAATATAGTATATTAATAAACACTGCTCTGTACTTTACTTAAAAGACAGAGTTTTATCTCTCATAGTTGTCCAGGCTGAAAGTCCCTGCCAGAAAGGCACTGCCAGATAGCCTAGTATTGGCTGTTCTTTGCTTCCAAGATGATATTCAATTGAAACATTCTCTAAAGGGGACACTACTAATGCAGCGGAAGGGATAGAAGTGCCAAGCAGCTCTCTAAAACTCATTTTATAAGATGATTAATCCATGCATTAGCTCTACCTTTATAACTTAATTACCTCCTAGCGAACCCACCTTTGCATACTATCACTGATAATTAAGTATCCAGATGTGATTCTTAGGGAACATATTCAAGCCATAGCAATAAATATATCTACAAAAAACTCATTCAGGTGGAAAAAGAGATAATGTGCGGGTACAACCGGGTCATTTGTTTAGAACAGTGTCTACTACTAAATAGGTTATTTTCTTTCAGCCTATATATTTGCTACAATACAAGAAATAACATAGGTGTGAAAAAAAGAGGTATGATTGTCCCCCAGTTCTAGAAACCAATATACTGACAGTTATGTCAAGAAGACATTATAACTGTGAGAATTTAGGAAGTAATTTAAACTCTGACAAGGTTAACATTTGGAAGAAATACTATTGATTTCCAACCAAAAAGTAAATCAGTTTCACAATCTGTACTTTCGTCATTGATAAAAAGTAAGATCAACACTAGCATATTGTTATGAGATAACTAAAAATCAAGAGAATGCATGACATAGTCTATTCTTGAAAAATTTTGAAGCCTTAATTACAAACTGAGCTTATCAAAGAATGAGTTGTTTCTAATTGCAAAATGTTGTGAGAAAAATAAAACATAAAATTTAAAATATATCATAATATATTTAAGACAAACATAAAATATGACTCTCAATAATAAAGTTTAAATTTATAAGTAGTAAAATCACACCAGAAAAGATAAATAATATTTAAAACCTAATTTTAACTGAATATTTCCATAGCCATTTGGATTATTTTTAAAATATAAAATATAACAAAGTTTTATTTTTTGTCTTACTACAATTTCTACAAAAATAGTTTTTATATTGGCATTGACATGCACCCATCTGCATCAAGTTTTTTTAAGCCTGTTATTAAGCATGAAAATTCATACAACCATAATAATCACAGTAAATATAGATGACATTCATTGAACATAAATATGTGAGAAACAATATTCTATGTGCTTTGTAAGCATTATTCAAATTATGGAAGTTGCTCCTTATGAGGTTAACTCTATTATTCCTATTTCAAAGATGAGGATATTAAGGTACAGAGGATAAATAAAGATGCCCAAGATAACACTTTTAGGAATTTATATAGTCAAGATTTGAAGCCAGGTAATCTGTCCCTAAAGCCTAAAATTTTAATTAATAATCGCAATAATTTTAGTTGAAATTTCTATTTTGAGGTAATTATACTTTCATGTGCATCTTTAAGAAATAATACAGAGAATCACCACGTACTAAACATGGATCAAAGATCTAAACATTAAAATGCAACAATGAACCTATTGGAATACAAAACAGGCAAAACACTTGAAGTCATAAATGTAAGCAAGGAATTTCTGGACAGAAAACCAATTGCAAAAGAAATGTTAGCAAGAACCAACAAATGGGAATATATCAAATTAAAAAGTTTCTGCACAGCAAAGGAAAGAATCAGCAGAGTGAAGAGACAATCTAAAGAATGGGAAAAAATTATGCCAGCTACTCCTCAGAGGATTAATATCTAGAATATATGAAGAACTAATAAAAAATTAGACCATCCAAAATAAAAGACCCGGGCATGGATATAGCTCAGCAGCACAGTGCCTGCCTGGCAAGTACAAGATGCTGAGTTCAGTTCCTGGTACAAAAAAACGAAGTCAGACAAAATAAGACTCAATCAAACATAGGCAAGTGAAATGAATAGAAAATTCTCAGAAGTACAAATGGCCAACCATTGTTGGTGTAAGTGCAGAAAGGTGAAAACACTCTGGAAATCAGTTTGGAGATTCCTCAGTAAACTAGGACTAGAGGTCCCATTCAAAGCAGCTATTCCCCTTCTGGGTATTTTTCCAGAAGAACTGAAAACATCATATCACAGTGATATATGTGCACCCATGCTTATAGCATCTCAATTTGTAATAGCTAAATCGTGGAAGCAACCCAAATGCCTATCAATTGAGGAACGGATTAAAAAGTTGTGGTATTTTTATGTACTGGAATATTGCTTAGCTATAAAGAAAGATAAACTCAGGGCTTTTGTAGGTAAATGGACACAACTAGACACCATACTCATAAGTGGATTAAATCAGACACGCATGTGTAAACGGTGTATTGTTTCACTATTGTAAGAACCTGAAAGAGTGAATAAAATCCAGGAGGTACAATAGATATTGTCAAAGGAAAGGAAACTGCTCAAAAGGAAAGAACAACTGGGATGAGGGAAAAGAGAAAAGAAGGGGAAAAATATGTATATATGTATACAGAGGAGAGCTAACATAGTTGTACTACTGATTTCTATTGCTTTTTTGAAAGGAACAGTTAATGTTTAATTGTTTGATCAATCTTACATGCCTATATTTGTTTATGTGAGTTCCCAATTTGAAGATATCAACATGTAATACAAAAACCATTGTTAATTTCCTATCACCTTGTCTGAAATTCTGTATTGTTAATATTGTTTTTGTGTTATTTTGTAAATGTATGTGTTTGTTAATATGTTTTCATTCTTTTATCTTTAAAATAAAAAAATTTAAAATTAAAACAATTAAAAAATGTTCAATATCTCTGACCATTACAGAAATAGATATTAAAACAATATTGTGATTTCATTTTATAAAAAAAACCATCTTCAAGAAATCAAATAATAGCAAATTCTGTCATGACTGTGGTGAAAACAGAACACTTTTACCTTGCTGGTAGGAATGTAAGCTAATGCAATCATTATGGAAGTCAGTATGGAGATTCCTCAGAAGACCTGAAAATAAAAAATACTACGTTACCCATCTATATATCTTCTTGAAATAACTAAAGACATTATATTACAGTGAGTCACTCACATCCATGTTTTACAGGAGAGTAACTCACAATACCTAAAGCTTGGAAGTGGTCTATATTTCCATCAACAAATGAATGGATAAAGAAAATATGGTATCTATACACAATAGAAGATGATTAGGCTACTTGTGAGAAAGTGGATATACCTTGAAAATATGGTAAGTGAAATAAATTGGACACACAAGCTTAAATACCATATGGTATCTCTCATTTGAGTAAAGCACAATGTAAACAAGGAGAAAAATAGTACTTTGATAGAAAGAAACAGGAAGATAGATCTTTTGCAAATGGGAAGGGAACCACGGGACCAAGGCTGAGGGGAGGGGGAGAAGAAGGGGAATTAAAAAGATTTAATCCATGTCATGTACATGTACCAAATACCCACAATGAATGTAAACATTATATGTCATAAACATGAACTAAAAATAATAATAACAGTAATAATGAAAATGGGACAAGGGGATCTAGGGTGAAGGGAAGGTCGTAGGTGAGGATGCAAGGGGAATAAAAAAGAACCAAGATGTGTTATGTACACATAGCTACTACCTAAGATGATTTTACACTTTATGTATTGAAAATATGTACTAGTAAAATATTTTTTTTAAAAATAATACAGAGAGATTCTGTATACCTCTTATGCAGTTTACACAATGGTAATATCTTGTGGAAGGTTTATACTACCTATTTATTAGGTAGTATAGGTAATCCTATCTACTTATTAGGATAATGATATTTAAATAATCAAGATACAGAACAATTCCATACTTTAAGGATCCTTTGTGTAGTCTTTCATAGCTATCATGTACCTAATCCTATCCCTTGAGAATTACTAGTCTCATCTCTACTTCTATATTTTTCTCATATCAAGAATATAATTTAAAAAATATATATATTTTACCATAATTTTATATTAGGAGTGTAGCATAGTGTAACCATTCACCCACCGAGGAAATTCTGACTGTGTCTAATTTTGGCTATCACAAATCAAGCTGTTACATATCATCTATTAAGCCACGCATGGTAGGATGAAGTCCCAGGACTCAGAAAGCTGCAGTGTACCAGTGAACAAGTTTAGATGTGAACATAAATTTTTATTTATCTAGGATTAATTTTCAAATGAGCAGTTGCTGCATAACATAGTAACTGCATATTTAGAATTATAAGAAATTATCAAGAGCTAAGCATAGTAGCACACAGGTGTATTCCCAGCACTTGGTAGGCTGGATTTGGAGTATCTCCATAAGTTTCAGGCCAGTTTGCGCTACATAGTAAGCTCAAGGTTGGTCTGGAGTACATAGGGAGACACTGTGAACCAAAGAAAAAAAGAAGAGAGAGAGAGAGAGAGAGATGAAGAGAGAGAAAGAAAGGAAAAGGAAAGGAGGAAGTGAGGGAGAAAGGAAGAGAGGGAGGGATGGAAAGAAAAGAGAAGTCAAACTTTTTCCAGAACTGCTATGCCATTTTACACTTCCAGTAACAAACTATAAGAAATTTAACATCATATTCTCACTTAAATTTGGAGTTATCAATATTTTATTTTAGCTATTCTGATAGATTTGCAGTGATACCTCATCATGGTTTTCATTTGCATTTCCCTGATGGCTAATGAGGGTGGACATCTTTTCATGTGATTATTTGCTTCCCACGTATCTTCTTCAATGAAACATCTTTTGCCCCTTTTGTGACTGCTTCTCCTTGCTGAGACAATTTTGGGCATTGGGCATTTGGTCTCAGCAAGGAGAGAAAAGCAACCAAGACAACTTCTTTTATTGAGTTGCTTTTGGCTCTTTGTCAAAGATCAGTTAAGC
Organism: Chinchilla lanigera; assembly: GCF_000276665.1. Lineage (NCBI taxonomy): Eukaryota > Metazoa > Chordata > Mammalia > Rodentia > Chinchillidae > Chinchilla > Chinchilla lanigera. The sequence continues at coordinate 3,076,962 of NW_004955531.1, read as the reverse complement.
TTATTGTGTATACTTTTATTTAGGTTTTATATTCTGTTCCTTCACCGACACCACCCTGTTATTATTACTATGGTTGCATAGTAGGCCTTAATATTGAATAGAGATATTTCTCCCATGTTATTTTCTTGCAGATTGTTTCAGCTACTGCAAGGCATGTGCCTTTGTATATAAATTTTAGAATAAGTTTTTCTACATTTCCAGAAAACTTTAGGGGGATTGTTTTATAGTAGCTATATTAAAGCTATAGATATGTAGGCCAGTTTCAAGAGAATTGGCATTCTTACTATTTTGAGTTTTCCAATTCACGAACACAGTATGTTACTCTATTTGCTTAGGTCTTTTCTCGTTTGTTTCCTCTGGATTTTTAGTATATTGCAAATAGTTTTGTGAAGATGATGACCATTGTTACTCTCTGCTTCATGGCAATCCAAGATACTGATCGTTTGGCTCACTCCATGTTAAGTTAAAAAAAAAAAAGGAGGGTAAGGGATTGGGGAAAAATAGTTCTATCATGTACAGGTACAAATTCTCTGATGAATGTGATCATTATGTATATCTAAAAAGTACCAATAAAATCTGATGTTAAAAAGCTCTAGTAATACCCACTTAGCTCAAGATGGGAACACATTTCCTAATTCTTCCCATGATAAAGCTTATTTATAAGTAAAGAATGCACACACACGCACACACACACACATACACACATGCACATACACACTACAGTAGGAAATATCTAAGCACCTATCAAGGGAATAGTGTACATTATGAAAAAATCAAATATTCTCTCATTCATTCAGTAGGGAGTATTATAAGCAGCTGTATAGTTTTCAATGTATGAATTCACTGCCATTTATTCATTTCTTTTCTTATTATGGATAGTTAGGCAGTTCTAATTTTTTACTTTCACAAGAAATTGGCAGTGAACATAATTATACACATCTCCTCTACACATCAGAAAAAGATCCTTTGAAATTGTAATTGCTGTACCCAGATTAAGACATTTTCAATAATCAGTCATTGCCAAAAAGTACATCAATTACAAAGCAGTTGCATGAATATATATTCATTAATGTTCTATGAGTGTCCCTAACCAATACTACCCCTTCACACTTTCCATTTTTTGCCAAGACATCAGAAAGGATGAAGTAGTATGTAGTTACATTAATTTGAGTTTTCCAAATTTATAATAAAACATGTATTTTTACGTTAAGTTTCATATTCTGTGACACTCCTGTCCACATCGTTATTTGTATTAGGTTTTTATTAATGATTTTAGGAGATATTTGTTGTAGTATCATTAATTCATACATGTTTTGTGTATATTATCTTTTATATATGTTATAATACTTTACAGATTTTGCTATCCCAGGGATTTTTAACATATTTCTGAAATTCATGTATCTTTTTTTATTTTAAAGATTAAAAAACTCACAAAACAACAATTAAGACAAAATCAAAACAACAAAAATGATACATGATCTCAAAACAAAATGATAGGAATTAACAATACTTGCTACACTATATAATGTTATCTTCAAAGAAGTTGCTCAGTCCACCAGCTGTAAGAATGTAAGACTGATCAAACATTCAAAAATGGTAACAAGTAATAAAAAAAATTGGAAATGATGCAGAGCTTCACCATACAAGATGGTAGGAGTTTATCAATGGTTCTTATATTGCATATTGTTGTTTTCAGATCCATCATTCTGATTACCAGATTTAAGCATGCAAAATTGGTGAAGAAAAAAGAAAATTTTAAGCACTGACTGTTCCTTTCAATAAACCATAGACATCAGCAATACACCTTTCCCAACTATCCTTGTATATACATATAAATTTTGGTTTTCATTTAAAGAGAAAAGAAAAAAACAAAATAACAAAAACAAATACATAAACAAAACCACACAGAGAACCATAAAAATGACACAGAATTTCAAAACATGGTTATCAGATATTAACAGTAGTTGTTATATTACATAATATTATCTTCAAAATGGCATGTATCTCGGCACATCACTTAATTTTATATTTTACATTCCTTATTTATCATTTTTATTATTGTTTTTGAAGTACAGGGGATTGAACCCATGCTAGACAAATGCTCTACCGCTGAACTACACCCTCAACCAATATCTTACATTTTGCAAAACTAGCATACTTTTTGATATATAATGAAATGTTGATGGGCATTTACATTAAGGGTGTTTCCTCCTTGTTCATCATAAACAATGTTATAATAAACATTTTTCCAGGTGTCCTTGGGCAAGTTGTAAGAGTTCCTCCAGGAGATACATTATTAATCTATAAGCTACAGGCATTAGTTTTCTCAGTACTGCCGTCCACTGGAGTACACACACCTGCCAGTTTCTCAGTCCAACCCTGATCTTGGTATTGCTGTGAACTGATTTTGCAGATGTTTTTAAGTCCCCAAATCAGTGGCCAAGTGCTCTCTTGAAAGTCAGTTGAGTGTGGTAAAGTTGGCTGTAGTCCCTGCAATTTCTACTCCTTTGATGATTTTTAGAACTTGTGCCTCCTCGCCCTTGCTAAAAAAAGCCATTTTAACTATGTACAGGCCTCTGTTGCTTTAATAAAAGGCACAAAATGGATTTCATCTATTTTATTAATTGTGGGTGATGCATGTGTTCTTACATGGTTTGTTTTCTATGTTTTCATATAATGGCTCAATGCTGTTGTCAGTACAGTATAAAGTGGCCCTTTGTATTTCCATTACTACAGAAAAAATAATTTCCAAATTCTTTTATCTCTATCTTATATTTCATATGTCATGTATTGTTAAATCAGTAGAATAAAGATAAAAAACCGGTCATATTTTAGGTACACAGAAATAAGATGATTTTGAGAATTCACTACACATCATTTCTATTTTCACTAAAATGACATCACACTTAATGTAATAATTTAGTCTTAAAAATATTAGAAACAGAATATTTGACCACCCTACATAGATATATTGAATTTAAGGCATACTTGATACTTTATTATTTAAGAAATATGAAAAATCCTTCTATGAGACAATTAATCTTTGAGTTCCTCTTCCTCCTTGTCATGCTTCCTTGTCTTTTCTTTTTTATCTTTACCTTCTCCTCCTTCTTCTTGTACATCCGCCATCAATTTTGCAAATAGGAAAAGGAAGCGATTGTAACCCTCTGAGACATAAAGATTTACACATTCATTACCCTAGCAAAATGACTCTTCTCAAAATCCCTTGGCAACAAAGCCTGTACACTGAGGGCGAGTTGAATAAATGTGTCTAAGAGCCAATGAACAGCATGGAAGGAAAAGTTTGGAAGTCTTGCAATATCGCATTGGAAGTAGAACATTACTTAGAAATTTAGTGCTGTTATGTAATGGTTTTAGATAAGATTTGCTGACACCAAAAGCCTTCAATGAAAGGTCATATGTGCCATGAAAAGAAGGGTAAGACCTGAATATCAAGCCTCTATGTTAGAGGAAAATCTCAAGAAGCAGAGGTAAGGTTTTGGTGATGTTTGAGGATGTAGCATTTAATTTGATCCAGCTTCAACAAGGAGATGGTATGTATTTTAGAAGTTTTAAATAAAAGACCATATGTGAATTATCTCTTTGGTCTCTGACAAGTTATGAATGTTCAGTAAAAATCAGTTGTTGCTAGGTGTGGTGGCATATGACTGACTTGCAATCCTAGCACGCTAAGAGGCTGAGACAGGAAAGTTTTGAGTTCCAACCCCTTCTGGTCAGTTCACTGACTTGAGGAGACCCGGTCTCAAAAAAAAAAAAAAAAAAAAAAAATGCTGCAGATGCAGCCCAATGCAGTGAGAAAAATTTTGTTTAATTTCCAGTACATGGGGAGGGAATCAGTTTTATATCCTCCAGATACTCCTCACCCTTATCAAGAAAAACATATTCTGTATTTGTTCAGTTATAATGTTCAAATTTATTTTGAACTTCCATTCACTGCAAAGCATAAACTGGTAGATGGGCCCCTCCCCTCTTTAAATGTTTCTTTAGCATCATAATAAAAATTATTTTATAAAATTGCAGTTAATTCAGGTAACTGCTCATCTTAAAATTTTTTTCTGTCCTCTCAACATATGATGTTGATGCTGATGCTAACCAGAATATTGATTGATCCAACTGTAGGATGCCTTCTAAAAGTATTAAAACAAAATTACTCCTAATTATGAAATTCCCAGAATTTAGGATTATATTCCATCATAGGTGTACTTGATGGAGTTCAAAATATCTCATTATCAAAATATTTATACATGGAGATTTATAAATTCATGTAACATTAATATATATTAACTCCATTGGAAATACTCCTTTTTCTGACTTTATTAACAGACTTAATCTTTGTGTACATCATAGGAATGTGCTTAATTAAGGCAATCAAACCTTTCTACTCCAAATAAATAGAGTAGGGCCGGGGGTATAGGTCAGTGGCATAAGTGCCTGTCTGGCAAGATCAAGGTCAATTCCTGGTACAAAAAAAATTTTTTTAAATAAATAAATAGAGTAAATAATCAGACCAAGTTCCTTTATTCAGTTTTTTTGAGCTCTTTTTTCCCTTTGCTTAGTTTTTCTCCAATCATTTAAAAAGTATTCATAGATAACCTTAGTCTTAGACCCTTCTTTTTGCCATAATGAAATGCTACAGACTGGGGTAATTTATAAATAATAGACATTTATTTCTGATATGTCTGGCAGTGGAAAAGTCCAAGATTTAGTCCCTGGCGGACTTTGTGTCTTGTGAGAGTTTGCTATCTCTTCCCAAAATGATTCCTTATTGTTGAATCCTCTGAAAGGGATCAGTGCTGTGTCCTCACATGACAGAAAGTACAGATGGGCAGAAAAGCATAAAGTATTCCCTAGAACCCTTTTGTAAAGGTACAAATCCCATCCATAAAGGCTGAAGCCTCACGGCCTAATCGCATCCAAATACCTGCATGTGTTAGTACTGTTACACTGGGATTACATTTCCACATGATTTTGGAGACACACAAACATTGAAATGATAGCATCCATCCTACATATCATACCAGCATCAAGTAAATTAGTGCTAATTTTGAAATGACAATTATAAAAGCTTATTTTTCCAAACTTTCTTAACAGCACCCTACCTTTTCAAGATCCAGGACAGCCATTTTATTTTAAATATCAAGTTAGCACTATGTTGAACAATTTGACCTGCAAGAAAATTCCTAAATCACTATCTGAAAATTTGAATGATTTTTTTTTGCTTTAAAGAGAAAAGAGCAAACCAAAATAACAAAGGCAAAGACAAAAACAGTAAAAATAATACAGAATTTCAGAAAAATATGATAGGAAATTAACAATGGTTATTGCATTGCATATTGTTATCTTCAAAGTAGTTGCTCAGATTACCAGATACAAATATATATATATATAATTTGAATTCATGATTTTATGTAAATTCATCAGATTTTTTGCAGTCTCTAGCCCCTTGCAAAAATATGTATTGTTGGTTTTAATTTAAAAGCAACATAATTTTTAAAAATTATATTCCTTAACATACCCTAGAATTAAAACCTCCTTTTGTTTTATATTATGATTATTTTCCTCCTTCATGTTTTGTTTGGGATATATATGAACAAGTAATTTTAAAGCTGAAATATTTAGAAATACTACATTAACAATTTAAAATTCTTCACTGCAATTGTGACATGTTTTCTACTGTTTTCTTCACAATCATTTATTTAAAAAGGCATATGGTAATTGATGTATCATGTTCTCTTAGGTATCATGTACAGCTCTGTATCTAAGATTATCCCCAACAACCCATAGAGGCATCTTGTTACATGCAGTAGGAGTAAGTACAATGGACTGTGTGCTTAAATCAGTGAAAACATGGTGTGTTTCCAAAGAAGCTTAAAATGCTGTATTAAAATCCACTAAATATGTACTTCAGGTATAAAAATGAAAGAAGGCACTAGCACAATGATACATTATGATCTATGCAATCAATTCTAATTTTGTAGACTGGAATCAAAATTTTTAGATAAGAATATCTAACTGAAAATTAATGTATACTATATTCTCTAGAAAAATCATAGGTAGTTATTATTGTAGCCCAGACTACATCAATGAGCTTATAAAGAGATAATTATCCGGTTGTGTGCATAATGCTACAAGCATTCATGGCATTTTATTTTAGTCTCCATGCTAAATCAAAGATGAAAGATCTGGAGAGACTTTGCTTTCATGTAATTAAATAAGAAAATTCAGGCTGAAAGGGGAAAATTGTCAAAGATCTCACAGCTTGAGTACTACAGACTGTACTTGAACCCACACACTTAGTCTGAGTCCAGAAACTGCTCTGTCTCTGAGTGTATATGACTATTGATTCTAGAATCTTTGTATGAAGGACTATCCATCTATAGACAATGCCTTGCTTACCTTTACTGCCTGCTACAATACAGCTCTTCTTCACTTGTAGTAAGGTAATTTCCTTGGATTTGAAGTTATAGATGTGACTTTGACCTTAGATAGATTTAGAACAGATTTTAATTTCTATTCTTATCTCACATGGGTGAGATTGAAGAATGCTATTTAAATACTTGTCAAATTAATTGTGCCAAAATAATATGAAGTTAGAAACTCTTTAAATGGTTAGTAACTCTAAGTAGTCAAACACAGTTAGAAATAAATATCAGATCATAATGCAAAGTCAAAAATGCAAGAACTTAAAGTGTCTGATTTTAAAACTAGTCTTTTCTTTTCTCTTGTGTCTTATTCTTCTCTATCCCCTTCCAAATGTTTTCTCTCCATCTCTGACTACATAGCCATATATTTAGACATTGAGCCCAAGTGACACATCAGTAAGCCTCCTTAATTGAGTCAGGTAGTCTTGGTAACAGATTTCCTAAAAGAGGACCAGAATTCCACCAAGAATAATCAAATTTGAAAATAATGTTCTAGTGGTTGCTCCTAAGGAAGTCCCAGGGGACATTTGACAATGTCTAAAGATATTTTTGTCATTGTGAGTAGGAGATATAAGTACATCTGTCACCTAACAGATAAAGACCAGTAGTAATGCATAGGATGTCACCCCATATACATATAAAAGGATTATCTGGACAAATATCTATGATATTGATGTTAAAAACTCTGATCTACATAGGCTTGGATCTGACTTTCTACTATAATAATGAGCTAGGAGGTTTTGACTGGGACAAAACCAGACAAACACCTGGGTGGAATCTGTAAGTCCTGGAAACCCAGGGCACTTGCATAGAACACGGGCTCCAGGATGGCTCTGTAGCTCCTAAGCACTGTGAAAGAGACTGATCAGAAAAAGTGATAGTTTTAGTTTTTCATTTACATCTGTTGCAAAGCCAAATGAATCTTTTGATAGGACATTTTAACTGGCACCAGGCCAAGTGAGTTTTGGTAGGACAATTGTGCTGATGCTTTTTTTGCGTTGCTGTACTGCATTATGGGAGAAACTAATACAGGAATTCCAAACCCAAAAGACCCCTTTCCCTCATCCTTCTTACTGCTGTCTGTTCATCAGCTCACTCTCACTCCCCAGGGCACACTCCTCTTCACCCTTTAATAAATGTGTATCCCGCTGCCTTTTCTTTGGATCTTGCCTAATATTTTCTTCAGGACACCACGAACATGGAAAGAATTCCCCCAGAACCCACCATCTTGTATAATATAATGAAAAATCTGCGTAATCAATTTCCTAGCAAGTTCTAGTTCATTGGCAGTGAGGTAGATTTATGGTTGGTATAACCTAGAACAGGATCCAGTGTACTAGTCACCAGCTACCTATGATTATTTACAATTAAATTAAATTTGTTAGTGAATGAAGTTAAAATTTCCGCTCCTTGGACACACTAGCTAAATAACAGGTACTCAGTAGTCATATATGACTAAAGTTTATGGTACAGTAAGTCCTCCACTTCTCAACGAGTTCCATTCCAGGATGTCGTTTGTAAATCGGATTCATTCCCAAGTCCAACAAAGTGAATCTTGTACATCTGTGACAGAAATATACAGTGTGTATTTTTTGTGGTTCCTGAAAGTCCCCTCCCCATCACCACTGCTTTTCCTCTTGCTTCTGGACAGCCTGGGCTCTGACTGAGTTCTGTCCTCCTGCGCACTGCCGCACTGCACAGCAAGCACACAGCAGCACGCCTGTGACATGTCCAGCAGACACAGCAGCTACTGCTGCCATTCGTTCGCATCTACGGGCGTTCCTAAGACGAGGTCCTTTCCTGCCTGTGAAAGTTCCCAGCCTGAATGTTTGTAAGTTGGGGACGTACTGTATTAGAACATTCCATCCTTGCAGAAAATTCTGTTGTGTGATGCTAGCCTAGAGACTACAGACAGGAAGTCAATGAATATGAATTATATCATAGATACAGTGATATTTCAGGTATGTCCAACAGTTGATTTGGAGGTTACCTGATGTATAGTTTATATTTTATTTTATCCTTTAGTGATCACTCATGTACCTTCCAAAAAATCTATAATAATTAAGAAATTGAGCAAGTAATTAAATAAAATTTCTTGAGAATGACTAAAGCTAAACTTGAAAATTTAAACTGTATACAATTTTATATATACATATATATACACAAAATGTTCAACTATTGTGTGTATCATGGGATATATCATGGGTTTTAGCTATCAATTCTATTTCTTTCTTAATCAATAAATTGAGATATAATTAAGCAGTTGTTTTCCTCTTCTGGGTGTCGAGAGCTTCTTTGGGCCCATCTCATAAAATCTTCACTCTCTGAGATATATTTCCTTTACTGCTTTGATTGTGTGAATTTTGATTTGCTGAATTTTCCAAGAACAGACTTCAATCATGAAAGTCTGTATGATTTCTCCTATGAAAAGGGTCACATCCCTTTGATATGTTTAGCTGAACCTTGATTAAATTGTGGAACTTCATACAGTTGTAATAACTTATCTTATTTAATAAGACATTAGTGAATATTTTTTCATTTCAAAAAATATTTTGACAAGAAAAATTGCACAAGCTTAGTTAAACAGGCCAGGAAGAATTTATGCAAGATTATTTGCAATAGTGGAGAGAGATTGAACTCTCCTCCCTTGAAACAAACAAACAAACAAAAAACAAGAGAAAAGCCTTGGAAGACAAGTAGAATGGTGAATATGATTAGGCCATCTGTGTTTGCTAATTGGCTTTTATCTGAAACTCCTACTCTCTCACCCAGTCTTTCTTGAGGATTACATTTCAAAGGATTAGTTTCCAGATCCTTGGGAAAGACATTCCTAGGCTGTAGAAGATTTACATCTCAAAAGGTCAAAGAGAATTTACACTTGAAAGTTTTCTCAAGGAAATGCTATAAGAAAACGAGGTCAGGGCCTATACTCAGGAAGAAATCTGTCTCAAGTTTAGTCAAGCTGTGGAGAACATTGAGGACACTTTGATCGAAGCACAGTCAACTTTGACATTTTAATCCTTAAAGGCGCAGAAGAATAATTTCTGATTTGAATTCAGTCAGAAAATGGAATCTGTATTTGAGCAATATCATGCCCTCTACAAGTAAACAAATGACACAATTACTCATTTTATCACTTTGATGTGAGAGTAGTGTCATTGTTTTCAAATTAGCCACATCAAGAAAACTAATTGTGATTAATGGGTAGAGGAAAGAGTGGAAAGTAGTAACCAGATTCTACCTAATTCAATTTAACAGATTAGAGCAAGAGTCATTCGTTTTCAGATTGTCTAAAAGCAACTTCTGAGTGCACAGCTGCGTTATAGTGAATAAATCTGAAGGAAAAAACCCTCCATTCCAGGAGCTCAGAAGTAGGAGAGACAAGATCTTCCACACTTTGGTCATCTTAGGGAGAATTTGCATGGGACAAATATGCAGTCTCCTCAACAGTATGAGTTCTAATTTCTCACCTCCAGAATAAGGCAAGGCTCCTAGAAATTTCATTTCCTCCAAACATACTGCATTTTAAAGCATTGGTCACAACTATTTATGCTTAAACTATTATAAACAGCTAAGTTAGGTAGAAATATTACAGGCAGTAATGCAGGGCTAAGTCCTCGAGAGAGACAGTACAGAAGATGAAAACACATTACAATTGTGGCAGGAGGAACATCTGTTGAAGGCCAACCCTCAAAATAAAGAGGAATGACCGGGTCTACATGCTTCCCCAAGGGATAACACCTGGTGTAAGAAAGTCTACATTGTCATCAGTCACCTTGGTGGGTGACCAAGACTCTCAGACCCACGCTTTCCTGCAAAGTTCTTTGCTTTTTCTTTGTTCTTGCTGTGTGACTTGTTTCCCAATTGGATCAACATTACCTAACCTGTACTTGTAATCTTATTGGTTGATTATAATTTTCCCACATTACTCCCACCTTGTGATTTTGCTCTATAAAACTCCTTCCAGAAAGTGGGCTCATTGGCAACACACTTGGAACCCTTCCTGTCTCTCAGGAGCTGTATCGTTCCCCCTCAGTAAATATGTCCTACTCTTAACCTCTGTTGTTCCTTAGAATTCATTCTTTGATTTTGGGGAACATGAACTCTGCATATCTGACATCTAACAGGTTTGGAGTTATATTTCCACTACATCATTTGGAGGTCTTATATCTTTCCTATATCAAAATGATGTTTTCTGGTACCCTGGGAATAGCATTACAGTGTTACTGGCTTTTGAGTCCCACAACCTTTTGAGTGCCAAAGAGACTCCTTCCCAGTTCTAAGTGTCCTGAACAAAGAATTAGGCAAGAACCTCAGAGAAGGTAGTGAGGATTTACATTTGTTGAAAATGGAAAAATAATAGGCTTTGCAGAGTGAGAGCAGACATGTGAAAAGGCTTACAGCGGCCACAAGAAATAATGGCTGGGATCTTTCCTATATGGCATTCCTAGATTGCTTCATCCCCGTACAAATATGGCATTTCGGACACTCATCCTATCAGAAATTCACTTGGCCTGATGTCAGATTTAAACTGCCCTATGGAAGGTCTGCTTGGTTTTGGGCCAGGTGTAAATGGAGAATCAAAAATGGCACTTTTCTGATTGGTCCCAAGGGTTTAGGCACTGCATAAATGTCTCACACTCTGTGTTCTGCTCATATGCTTGTGTCTCCTTGACTGGCAGGCAGTGTTCACAGTTGTTTAACCAGTTTGCTCTGCACTAATCTCCTACTTCAAGAGCACTGCATGCTCATAGCTCTCTTTATTGCCTTGTCTACAGCTGAGAGCCTGAACAGAGCAAATATTACATGACTTTAAGTGTACTGACCCTGTATCATACAATTTTTTTTTGCTTCTTAAGAAACTGACAGGTGAATTCCCTTTACTCCTCATCATGCTCCCTTAACTATTCTAAATATATTATTTGCATCTTTAAAATAACATACATTGTCAAAATAGTCCATAGCACAATGGAACACTTTGTAAGTTGTGAGCATGGATTTTTCTTCTATGCTATATGTTGTAACATATCACTAAGAGAAACTCAATCCTTCCACATACTTCACAATAAAATATTTTGTAGATAAAACTGACATATCTGAAAGTTCCATATCAGATGTGTTTTATCTTCAAAGAATTAGGACTTCTGTCAAATCTTATATCAGCTTTAAAGAACACTCAAAGGCTATCTGGTCAAAGGAATTGTGTATTTCCACTGATGAGGAGAAGGAAACAACTTTTAGAGTTAAAATAATGACAGCAAAAATGGGGGCTAGAAATGAGACACAATAAGGATGATGAGATTATCCTCTTTGAATAAATATAATAAAAATGTACCATCTGCCTAATATATCCTAGTCATTTTATATATTGCATTGACTAAACTTGAAATACTTATTGACTTAATATTACACTGAGGAGGGTAGGTAGAAAATATTAGCAAAACCAACAAAACAATATAATGGGTTGATCCTTATCCCTAATCCCTAAGAAACAGCATTGACGTTTGAATCACAAACTTTTTCTGGCTGAGATTTTTCAGATATTTAACAATCTTGACCTAGCTGTTTCTAATTGACTGTCACACTTACAGAAACTATAATGTTGCACTGTGTAATGTTTTACAATATTACTTTTACATTTTTAAATGATTCACCACAATCAACATTTGCTCATAATAAAAGCTCCATGAAATAATGATGTCTTAGTTGCTGAGTCACAGTACCTGACACCAAAGTTAAAGAGGGAAAGGTTTATTTAGCTCACATTTTGTTGAGGTTTCAGTCCATACTTAGCTGGCTCCAAGGAAGGTGGCGTGACAGACAAGCATCACAGAGGAAAAACAGTTCATGACAGATGGAAGGTAGCGAAGCAATCAAGCAAGCAAGGGACAAGACAAGCCTCGTTCTGTTCATTATATTGTACCATAGATGCCAGGATTAGCGCCATGCCAAGTCAATCAGTGGACTGATTTAGTAATCACTCATCCTTAATGAGAACACCCTTAATCCTAGCACTGCACCATGAATCAATCACACACTCTAGATCCAGTCACCTCCGAAGAAGCCCCACCTAAGACTGCATGAAGGTTTGGGGGAACATCTAGGCACAAGCCATAACAAATGGTGATATAGAGAACAAATGATATTTTAAATTTATTATTTTGTCTTTCCATTGAACATATTACATAATCATAGTGTTCAAATCTGCAAAAACTTCTGTAATTCTATGTTATTTGGCTTTGAATGTTTTAGAGTTATTTGATTTCTTTAAAAAACTGTATTTTAAATTAAGTTGGGTATTTTTATGTGTCATCAGAGGAGTTTGGTCTAAAAATTGTTCCTGAATATCTTTATTAAATTGATTTAATAACAAACGACTTGTCACACAGAAAATATTGCCTCTCAAGTTAGTTTAGCTGGTCTACTCCTTTTCCAAGTATATATGTTGACTGGGGATATAGCTCAGTGGCACAAATGCCTGCCTGGCAAGGGCAAGGTCCCAAGGTCGATTCCTGATAGCAAGACAATCAAGTATATATGTTATGTGTATGTATATTTTATTTTTGAAAAATCCTTTGTTAAATAATATTTCCATTACTATAGCATGCTTTATGATATGTAGAGATTATTTTTCTAAAATGTAAATGAAAGTTTAACATTCCTTTCTTAATAAAGTATATAATGTTCATTTTAGCTTTTCAATAAAGCTACAGGTTTTTTATGAACCAGTCTCTCTTGCTGTCACTCTTTCTCTGGTTCTCTCTCTTTGCTATCTTCTTCTGTGATGCTGGCTGAAATGCAAATATACTTCAACAGCCTTATTTCCAGCTGTCCAGGAATTTTAACCAATGTCTGAAATCTTTGCTTTTTTCATATTATTTAAATTCCTGACATCACTTACATCTCTATGATTATATTTGTTTACAATATACAATTTATTGTCTATCTTATAGTCCAGGGCTCACCAAATTGCTTCTCATAGCCAAATCCAGGCTATGACTTGTTATTGGAAATAAAGATTTATTGAAACACAGCTATGTCCATTGATTTGCACATTATCTGTGTCTGGCTTTATACCACAACAATAGAGCTGAATAGCTATGACAAAAACTATACGGCTTACAAAAGCTAAAATAACTTCTATCTGGTCCTTTGCCTCAAGTGTTGGCTGTCTCTGCTCCATCGTCTGATATACAGCAGGTGTTGAACATACTGCCTCATCTTAATTTAATAGATGGATAGTTGGATGGATGGATGGATGTGTACAAATCATAGAAAGGTGCAGTGTTATGTAAGAGAGGATCCATTTCAATAATGGTATTGAGATCTAAATTTATTTCTGTAGTATGAGTGTGTTTTATTAAGGTTAGTGGGAAGGAAGAATGTATCTCTTCATAGAAATGATAAAATTTGGGACAAGTTACTGATGTGAAGAGAAGAAAAAGCTTTAGGTACTGACTTTTGTAAAGAAGATAGCTTCAGATCAGAAGTATGTACTAATTTCTGATTGCCCCAGTTCTGGAAAAACCAAACAAAACAAAATAAAATTGAAGAAACTAGATGCTCAGTAAGATCCTTACCAAGAAGTTTAGTATTACTTAATTTAAGAAATTTTTATTGCCCCATTATGTTCTTTATCTTGACGTGATGTTTTACTATTTTTTCCATCAGTGTAGAATTGTTAACTAGTCAAAACTGAAAAGAAATAGTCTTACTGAATTTCTTTCTAAATGTTACTATCATATTCTGAAAATAAAATATCTTGAAATGCTTAGGAAATTTTTAACTATTAGGATTATCTTATAGTCTGTTATACCTTGTGTCTAGATGTCACCCCAAAGCCTCATGCAGTCATAAGTGGGGCTTTCTCAGAGGTGGCTGCATCTAGGGTATGTGACCCTGGTATTAATTCATGACTCATTGCTAGGATTAAGGGAACTAGGAGTAAGAGTGTGAATGCTTATGGCACTGGAAAAAATAAAAGGGATAGAAAGAACTGTGGTTGCCCCTTGCTTGTTTTGCTACCTTCTGCCCACCATGAATTGTTTCGTCTCTGTGATGCCTGTCTTCCACGCCACCCTGCCTTGGAGGCAGCTGAAGATAGACTGAAACCTCTACAAATTGTGGGCTAAATAAACCTTTCCTCCTCTACCTTTGGATGTCAGATATTTTGTCTCAGCAATGAGAAAAGTAACTAAGGCACAGTCCTTTGAAATATTCATAAACAGGAGCTGGCATGAGTAAGAAATGTAATGGAAATTATGCCCCCAAAATACCGAAAGATATTATTTTCACTTAGTGCAACTTAAATTCTTGAATTTCTCAAACACATAGATTCTGGACTATAGAATTTCCAGAGATGGTTGGAGACTTGACATTTCTAGCATTGGAAAGCCCACATTTTCTTTGGTCATCTGAAACAATCTCCAGGATGGGCAAAGGTACTATATAATGAGACTGTCAAGCTTGATGTTTAAATTTTATCACTTTTATGAATTTAAAGCCGGTTTATAATTGTATATTAGATCGAGTATAGAAACAGAATGTATAATTGAATTCTTCAAAATACAGAAATGACATTTATGTTTTATTTCCACTCTCAGAATTTCCTATTTCATTTTTTCCACTTAATTTATCTCTGTCATGCTGTTTTACATTCTTTTTATCTGCTGTTTTATTTATATTTATACTTGTCTATGAAGATAGAAAATGCATAATAAAGGCTGCGGTTGGCAATAAATAAGCTGTGAGACTGCATATTTTGTAACAGTGCAAGCTTGGGACATGAATCAGAAGCCATGAGCTTTAAACTTTCCCTCTCTCTGGCCGCAGGGGACCGAAGCGTTGCTTCCTGAATAAAAGAATATCTGGTTGTAGAGCTGTGAGGGCTGGAAAATTCTCTCTTTGCAAGCACAGTGGGCAATTTGCAATTTAAAATGGAATATACTTGGACAATGAATTTCAGAAGAAAATCTACCTGCCCTAAAAAACATTTCTACTTTTCAATCAAAGGACCAGAGGAAAGGTAATAGTTGGGAAATTCTCGATATTAGAAATCAGCATGTTGAATGAATTATTTTAACACTAGAGCGAGAACTACCATATATAAGTCTTGTATCAAACCATGAGATTTGATGCATGAAGACCTCTGGCATTTCTAGACATGAGCTACTGAGAGATATAAAGAAAAATATCAATCTGTTGTTACAGTCTTTTATTCTTCCCTTAAAAGTTAGAATATAAGAATAAAAACAGAATTTCCAAGCGGAGGAAAAAACGCTCAACTGTAAAAATAGCTTCCAATTAAATTCCTTTATCTTTTTTCCTTCCTTCTGCTCTCTCGCTCCTTCCTTCTGTCCCTCCCTCCTTCCTTTCCTTTTCTTGTTCTTCCTTTCTGCTCTCTTCATTTATTCATTTTTATCTATGTAAGATTTCTGCAATCAACAAACTTGGAGAGGCAAAAGCAAAAATAATTTATTGTGATACAAAATATAAAACATAAAACAATCTTATACATACAATAAGAGAAATGTACACATAGTATTATTGGATGCCTACAAGGAGCTTGCAGTAAGTCTTGTGAGGAATTTAAGAAGAAAATAACCTGCATACCAAGTCGTGAAATAAATGAATGAGAAAAGAAATAGGAAAGAGATGAGGAAGACATTAGGAAGAGGATATTCTTGGCCATTTTAATAAAAAAAAAACTTTTTAAAGCAAAATTGCACAATATATGAAGGAAACAATGACCATTCTGGGTTATTGATGTCTGAAGTAGGGCATGGCCTGTGATAGAATTAGAGAAGGAGGTAGTGTCAGGACATGCAGCATTTTGCAAATTTTAGATCCTACTCTAGGAGTACTAGGAACCATGGAAGCATTTTAAACAGCAGGATTATTTGAAATATTGGATCATTTTGGTGGATTTTTGCAGGATATGTTTAGGTAGTTTGAGTGAAAAGTTATTAACTATTGATTGCTTATCCAACTAGCACTCGAAGAAAATGTATATAATAGTGAAGTAGTAGTTTAAAACCTAAAGTAAAGAAGTTGTATAAAGATGAATAGAATAGAGTACATTAAAAATATTAGCAGGTGAAATGTGTATTAAAGTATCAGTGTTGTGATAAAAAGATATTTGAAGACTGTCCTCATGTTCCTCTCCAGTGAAGA
Organism: Chinchilla lanigera; assembly: GCF_000276665.1. Classification (NCBI taxonomy): domain Eukaryota; kingdom Metazoa; phylum Chordata; class Mammalia; order Rodentia; family Chinchillidae; genus Chinchilla; species Chinchilla lanigera. Next base: position 3,060,346 of record NW_004955531.1, on the reverse strand, counting down.
CAGCTGTCATGTTTTTCTTTCTGTAAATACTATGGCTAGGTCTTGCAATACTGTGTTCAGTAGAAGTGGTGAGTACAAGCACAGTTACTTTGTTCTTGACTTTAGAGAAAATGCTTTGAATTTTTCACTATTGAATATGATGCTAGTTATGTGTTTTTCATATATGGCCTTTATCATAGTAAGGTAATTTCTTTCTATTTCTACTTTTTTATATTTTTTTCTACCTTTTCTTGAGACAGAATCTCACTATGTTGTTCAGGCTGGCCTCGAATTTGCAGGACTTTTCCTGCCTCAGCCTCTCCAGTGCTAGGATTACAGATGTGTACTACCATGGCTGGCTTGTATTTCTCCTTTGCTGACAGTGTTTAAGAATGTAAGGATGTTGACTTTTGTCAAATGATATGCTCATGCTAGTCATTTCACAGTGTATACACATATCATAACATCAAATTGTGTATATAATGTTGTAGTGGATTGATAACTGGTGGTCAACTTATAACCCCCAGCTGAACTCAGTAACTTTGGTGCTGGGTGTGGGAGGCCCACCTGAGGACTGTTGCCAGCAGCATAAGAGGCAGACCTGGAGAAGAAGAAGCAGGCTGTTGGGAGCTGAGAGAGGCTGTGGGGAGCTGGCTTTCCTGATGAACTTGGCTGTTTTCACCCTCCGAGGAGCTCGGGACCTTGCTGGCACTGAGAATGGCTTTGGTTTACTTTGGGGAGCTCTGGTCCTCACTTTGAGCATAGCTGCCTGGTTCCAGAGGGGAAGATGGTGCACTGATGGCCTCCTGGAAAAGCTTGCTGCGTTGGCTTCCCTGATGGGAACTCAGCCATCCTGGTCATCGGAGGAGCTCGGGATCTCACTGTTGCCAAGGATGGCTGTGGTACCTTTTGGGGGAGCTCTGGTTCTTCTGAGCATCACTTCCTGGCTCCAGTGCAGATCCCTCAGCCTGCTAGCATAGGTCCTTCTTCCGGCTGGCAAAGACTTTGTAGATTCCACCACTGACCTTTGGGCCTTCCCAGTGGATCTGTGAAACAGGCCTACATGAGACGTTGTCATGGGCTCTGGGCCTCCAGCTGGATTCATGGGAAGCATTGTTATGAGCTCTGGGTATTCAGCTCAACTCACATAGGACATTGTTGTGGGATCCAGGCCCTCAGCTGGGTTCCTTGGTCTTAGTGTGTGGGCAGATTCCCTGCACTCTTTTGTATACTGTTCTTTGGGTGACTATTATAAATAATCATATGAAGTATGTGTCCTGTATTATGTTGTTCCCCTTGCAAAATAAGCACCAAACCAACACAAATGTATATCATTTTTGTTTTTCAATTATATCTCATTAATGCTGAAAAACTGAACCTTGAGAATCTAGCTCAAATAATTGGGTCAATGATGGTATAACTCAATAAGATGTAAATAACTGAGAAGGAAAAATCTGACTTGAAAGACTTTAACAGAGTGTTCTTGCGTGCTATATTTAAGGTGCCTTCAGACAGCTGAACTTATTGTGTACCTATAGGCGAGCTCTGGACAGCCTAACAATAAGGAAGAAATAATGACAATGAATGGGACCTCATGTGGACAGCAGTGGAAAAAGCATAGAACAGTCAGGATAGACCTTTTAGAGCTTTCAATTGTAACAAATAGCTGGCTGCCACATGTGTGCCATAGGTTCACCACCACTATAGATGATTATAGTTTGTTGGCATTCAATAGATACATACAGATTTTGGAAAACAATAAGTGAACAATGGAAACAGATATTAAGGACTCAGGTCCAAGAAACAGATCATGTATATATATATATGTGTGCATTCCAAATTATTACCACTATTCTACAAAATTACTTTTTTAATTGTCTAAGGCTTTTGACACCTATACACATATCCTAGTAGTTTCATTGTGAAATGATCTTATTGTTTTTACTGTTTTGTAGTTGACATTACCATACATTGTACCAGACACTGTGATAGATGTTAGAGAAATAAAGTGTAAAATGATATTAATCGAAGGTCTTTGGGAGTGTATAATCTAAGGAACAACATATGATTAAACATCACTGTCACGAGAGTAAGAAAATTGAAAAACAAATGTTATGTGACAGAATCCCTGTCTTTTCAGTTTCTGTCCCTTTTCCAATTCTATAAACGATGAAACTAAAATCCAAAAATCTGGCCTTGATTTTTACAAGATTGTGGAACAAATTAGTGTTTAAATTTATAGTTTTATGGTGAATAGATGGCTGTTTAAATTGAAGCTGAGGAGATAGCCTTCGTGTTAACTATGTCCCCAAAGAAGAGCATGATGTCATAGAAAGGTGGCTATATTTAATTTCTGTTTCTTTTCCAAAAGCACATTATTCAACAGATGATTCAAATACATATGTATTTCCATTCAGTATACTTTGCTATAATAATCACATATGCTTTATTTTTGAAAGCAAGGAATTTTTAAAACAGCAGCAGAGTTCATCTCAGAGTGTCTCATTCTTCTTTCAGCATATAAAGCACATCATCCTGGCTCATGTTGAGCTCTGCAAAAAGAAGTGGGTTGTTCTGGATGGGCTCCATGGGGAGGAAGTGACAGGAACCCTGGTATGTGTGTATAGTTATCATCCGGCAGGAGATGCCACTCCCTTTATGCTGAACAGAGCCATGTACTGATGTTTATTTGTTGAAATGTTGCTACCTCCAGTCCTGATCCGCAGAACATTGTGAGGATAGCATTCAGGAAGAACTGAGGAAATTTTTATGACAGTGATGTATGAGGATGGAAGCAGTTCATCCATGGCTTCCATTAAATTGGCAACAGTACACAGCCCAGGGAAATCAGGCTTCTGGTGAGTGTCCATATAGACATTGTGAACCTTCCTGGCACCATCCTCAGGGACCTTTAAATGTTTGGACATTTAAAGGATACTAAATTATGCTGCAGTTTGATTGTTGTGTTGTGCATGGTGCTACAAGGGATCCTTGGATCACCCAAAATGCTGGACATCGGTTCATCACAATATATTGCTCTGGGTTCATTGCATTATTTATGATAAGGATTGAAAGTAGGACCTCTTTGAGATTTGGGCAATCAATGAGATGGTACATTATATCTTGTTTTGAGCCATGGATGTTTGCCCTGACAACAACACAATAGTCTCCAGAGTGGTTTCCATTGTACTAGAGTAGCTTCACTGCAGACTTTATATGTTTACCTTTATACACTGTAATGGGAAGATGCCTGAATCTTAACACAATTGACTTTTTATTTTTGTTGATGGAATGAACATTGCACTGTAGAAATTTAAGTGTCCTTGGCCTCTGCTTACTAGATGTTGGTAGCAAACTCCATCTGACTCACCTCAGTTCTGACAACCAAAAATGTTGCTAGACATTGCTGACTATCTCTGGAGATGGCAAAATTGACCTTTCCCTTAGCCTTACCCAACCTTGAGTAATCACTCTTCTACATTCATGGTAACTTTTTATACAGTTCCACATGAGAGAGAACATGCAAGGCTTGTCTCTTTCTGTCTGGTAGTTTCACTTAATATAGTGTCCTCCAGTTCCATTTACTTTGCTGCAAATGACAGGATTTAACTCATGTTTAAGGCTGAATAATATTCCATTATTTGTTTTGTCACACTTTCTCTATTCATTCATCTGTTGCTAAGAGCAAAGGTTGATGCTTTGAGTATTTTTGGCTGATTTTCTAAAATTTTCTATGTACATAAGATCATTTCTTACTGGTGGCAGAAGGCTCTTTATAGAAACAAACCTCTTACCAAGGAGTGAGTATGCTGTTTCCGCAAAATAGCTAGCCCTCATTCTGGCTTTGCAAATTTCTAAATCTAATAACATCTCACTGTTTTTTTTCAAAGAGAATATCTGAATCCTAACATTAAATAATAAAATTTGTAAGATGCTTAACATTTAATTGGCAACAGTCTTCAGAACTATGTCACTGGATGATTTTTCACTCAGACTTTTTCAGAAGTACTGACATCAGAGAAAGTTTATAGGAAATCTGAAACTAATTATATCTTCCTAATATGCTTTAAAATTAATCATTTAACTTCTCATTCAGATTTTTTATTAAAGCCATTCGAAGGATACCAGCACAAATACTTAATAGCACTATCATGCTTTATAAAATCTTACCATTTTTAATCTGTGATCTAAAACTAGTAATGATGTAATTATATATAATATGTGATAGTTAAAATATACCCTTTTTAATAATTGATTCCTGAAAATGAAAATAACACCAGTTTTTAAATAATTTTTTCAATTGTGGTAAAATATACAGAACATGAAATTTACTAACATAATCATTTTGAGTATACAGTATATTAGTGTTAGCTATATTGACATTGTTTTGTTACCAATCCCTAGAATTCCTTGCATCCTGGAAGGCTGAAATGCTGCACCCATTAAACAATAACTCTCAGTTCTCCTCACCTCATAGGCCCTGGAGATCACTATCCTATTTTTTTGTTCCCATGAATTTAATTATGTAGGTATTTCATTTAAAAAGAACTATACATTATTTGCCTTTTTGGACTGGTTTATTTCACTCAGAATAATGTTTTCAACTTTCATGCATTTTATAGCATGTCTGAATTTCTGACTTTTTAGGGCTGAAAAAATAGTAATAATAATAATAATAATATAAACATCCGATTTTTCTCTATCCATGTATCCATTGGGCAATTGAATTGCTTCCAGCTTTCAGTTATTGTGAATAATTCTGCTGTGAACATGGAGCCCTATGTTCAATTTCTTTGTAGCAATCCTAGAAGTTGACATGCTGGATTACATGCTACTTCTAATATTAATTTTTTCAAAAACGGCCATCTTGTTTTGTTTACTGTCTATAACATTTTACATTCTCTAAGCAGTGCACAAGGATTCTAATTTCCTTATGCCATTGTCAACATTTACTTTTACTTTTTGACTGTAGTTATCCTAATGTATGTTAGGTGATACATCATTGCAGTGTTGATTGGGATTTCTTAAATGATTCGTGATGTTGATCATCTTTACATGCAATTGCTAGCCAGTTGTATACCCTTAGATAAATGTCCATTCCTTTTCTCATTTCTTAATTGGGTTGTTTGTTTTATTATTGCTAAGTTTCAAGAATATTTTATATATTCTAGATATTATCACCTTGTCAGATTTGCAAATATTTTCTTCCATTCTATATGCTGCCTATTTGTTCTGTTCTGTCTTTTGATACACAGAAGATTTAATTTGGGGGTAGTCCAATTATTTATTTTCAGCTTCAAGTTTTTATCTTAAATCTAATTTCAATTACTTCCATATATCATTGAACCTCAAGCTATGTCATTAAAAAATTTAGAAAGTCAGCTAGGAATGTCAAACTAATATATGGACATCTAATTTGCATAACTCTGATATATCTTTTGAAATGCTATTTTATGTCTAGTTTTAAGGCCCTGGCTAGAGGTCAATCAATTCCTTCTTGAGTAGTTGATTGAGTATACACTCCATGCAATTCCTTTTTCCACTTTTGTACTTTGGACCGCTATGCACTAACCTCAGTCACCCTGATGCTCAGTTTCGGACAGTGAGGGGGAGGTGAGCCCTCATTCCCTGCAGCCCTTGATATTAGACAAATTATCCAACCCACAGGGAGACCGCAAACTACAGCAAATATCAACCCTCTTGTCGTATGTAAGATGCACCCTACAGTTCCAGCTTGCAGTTACAATGTCCCTTGGCACAACTATGCACCCCTACCTAGGAGGCGTCCCTCATTTGAAGCTGTAAGTAATAAACAGTCTGCCTTTCAAAACTATTTGAGTGTATTTGTGTTGTATTCTGCCACCAAAAGAAACTTTAAACCTTATAAAACACTAACCAAGAAAAACTAGAATGCCATCAAACAATGGTAAAGATGTCAACTCTGATCAAGATGACACAGAATGATAATTCTTTAATGCATGCTCAATACTTCAAACACATAGAATAACAGATAAAATAAGTAGAAAATAAAAAATGATAGGCCCAAACTAAAGATAAATATCTCCATGGACTAAAGATACAATAATAATACTAAGCTTAGACATATATATGTTGGTGTACAATTTTGGTGGCAAAAATTAATAACTGTATTTAAATTCTGTGGGTCAGTGGTATGAAAATATGTCCCAAATGGTACAAAGCCAACAAAAACAATAAGAAAAGCACATTTCTAATGATTATAGTCATAAGAATCTTTGGTAATATACTAGTAAGTCAAAATCACAGTTTTAGAAATAGAATTTCAAATTAATAAATGTCATTTATCTCAGGAGTGGCCAGAGAGCATATGAAAGAAGAATCAAGTCATTATTCATCTGGGAAATGAAAATCAACACCACAGTGATGTACCACTACACTCACCATATGGTTAAATGAAGAATAATAACACCAAATGCTGGCAAGGATGAGAAATAATTGGAACTCTTACAGATAGTTGGATGGGTATGTGAAATGACTTAAGTACCTTTGAAATAAAGTTTAGACAGTTTCATATAAAATTAAAGATACACCTTCACTGCAATGAGCAAGTATATTGAAATACATAGTTTATAATTTCATTCATGAGGAGTTCTGAAAGATGCAGAAGAAAGCCAATTTATGGTGGACAATGACAGAATAGTGGTTACCTCTGAGAGGAGAAATAGAGATAGAAGCAGACCGAACCAAAACATTAAAAAAGAAAACTCTTTCAGAGTAGCGGTAGTAACGTTCTGTTGTGATGGTGGTTTGTATCATTTATCAAACTCCATCAAACCACATCTTTAAAAACTGTAGACATTATTCTAAGTAAGCTTCACTTTACATTTTAGGAAGAAAAGTAAAAGAATTGTGAACCACACTGAGCTCTATGGTGTAGGATGTGTAGGTTGAAATGTAAGGGAGAGAAGTAAACTGATGACTACAACTTACTTTAAAATACCTACCAAAAATAAGACGGTTTGATGAGTGGTAGTGGCATTCAATGCTAAATAGACGTGTGGTAATTAAAATATACTAAAAGATTAACTGTACAATGTTAGTGTTGAGTATGAGTGTTCACTGTAAATTTTTTCAAACTTTCTGCATGCTTGAAATATTTTATAGCTTATAATATATAATTATAATTTTATAATGTTAGGTAATAAATTATAAATTGTAAATTTAAGGCTAATACATAAACATGCACACACACACACACACACACACATTTGAAACTCTGGGAATGAAACAGTTTCCTCTGACTGTTACTGGAGCTTTGTTACCTCTTATGTCTTTGGGGGAAGTATCACTGAGCTGTCAATGTGATGAAGATTCCTGAGGATTCTCCATGAAGATAACTACAAACACCCTAAGAAGAAAAGGGAAAATAAGAAGAAAATTATCTCACTTGCATGAAATTCCTTATCACCAGAAAAACATTAAAATTATGTTAAGAAAGAAAACCATTAACATAAACCCCACAAAGGGAGGCTGGAAATTGTAATGAAATTCAAGTACTCTAGGTATATTAATTGCATCTAAGAAAAGAAATTCATCAAGGGATAAATAAAATGTAGTATACACACAATACTCTTGAGACAAAAAAATACTGTCAGTTGTGACAATATGGATGGTACTGGAGATCATTATGTGAACTAAGTCATATGTGGAATCTAAAAATTTGATCTCATAGGAGTTAAGAGTACAATGCTTGTTACCAGAGGCCATGGAATGAGTAGAGGAAGAATGGGGAAAAGTTGATCAATGGATTCTCAAGGTACAGTTAAAGAGGACCAAATGTTCTGGCATACCATGCACAATATAGTGACTATAGATAATACCTGTGAATTTCAAAAAGCTAGAAGAAAAGATTATAAAGAGTGTTTTTATCCAGTCAAGTTGACAATAAGCCAGGCATGGTGGTGTCTGTAATCGCAGCCATTTGGAGGCTGAGGAAAGTAGATTGCCCTGAGTTCAAGGCATGCCAGCCTAAATTAAAAATTCAAGGTGTTTGTCATATGTATTGGAAGAGTATGGAAAATGTTCAGAGATATTGTCTATAAAAGCTTCAGAATACTGTAAGCAGAGATTTATGGGTGATACTGGTCAAAGCTCAGAAGGCTAGAATACTGATAAGAATATGCACAGCAAAGACCAGCCTTACAAGGTTTCAGACTGGCTTGAAGCTTCTATTTGGAGTTAGACTAAAGGCCATTTATGTTATTCTGGCATAGAACCTGTCTTTTTTCCCTATGTCCTAAGACTTTGTATGAGACTGAAATTATGAGCAATGGACTAGTTGACCTGGCAGGAGAAATTTCAAAGCAACCTAATGGTTAGGCTGTGGTGTGGGTATTGCTGGCTGCTTTTAGCTAGATTTATAGTGAGAATTTGGAACAAAAGCAGAGAAGAAGTGTTTGAAAAACTTTTAGTTTGGCCAGAAAGGAAACATGTGTAGTGATGGGATCAAAGGAAGTGTGCTTGCTGAAGAAATTAGCACTATTAAAATGAAACCAAATACTTCGTTTTGTTTTGTTTTGTTCTGTTTTCTGGTACCGGGAATTGAACTCATGACCTTGCTCTTGCCAGGCAGGCATTGTGCTGCTGAGCTAAATTACCAGCCCCAAAACCAAATACTTTGAACTGGAACAAGAAAGAAACCTGGTGGGGCTGGGGATGTAGCTCAGCGGCACAGCACCTGCCTGGCAAGCACAAGGTACTGAGTTCAATTCCCGATACCAAAGGAAAGAAAGAGAGAGAGAGAGAGAGAGAGAGAGAGAGAGAGAGAGAGAGCTGGAAGACATCTCACGAATCAGCAAATTCCTACTCACAGCAGTTTCAATGGTGCAAAAGTGTGAACTTTTCATCTGAGAAAAGCATCATTGAACCCACTGCTTGAGAACAACTGCCTACGGAACTGGCTCCCTGACATTCATTTCACCACTTTCAAGCATTCAGGCACTTAAAGGCTACCACAGCTATGGTCTGAGGGGGCCTAGCTATGTTTGTGCTAGAGGCAGACCTTGGCATCTTCCATGTTTTTCAGGCATGCAGAATACAAGAGTTGTGAGATCATGAAGGATTCCACTCATATTTCAAAGAAATGCCTGGAAATCCAGGTAATGTGCCTCTGAAAAAGCAATGCATGAAGCTGTGGGAGTGAGGCCAAAGCTTTAATGGAGACCCAAGGAGGCTGGAGTTGTGAGGAACATGTAATGTCTTTCAAGGAAAGACACAGGCAGGTAGTAGAGCCAGTCTAACAAAGAGGATATGTAGACTGCAACCAGTAAGGCCATGGGAGTAGGGCTGCCCAAGCCCCATGGAACTCACATCATACCACCATGTGTTCCAGACACTGGACATGTAGCTCCAGGACTTAATGTTTAGCCTTCTGGGTTTTAGTCTGCCTTTGATCCTCTTCTATCCTTCTGTTCTTCCCTTTTAGAATAGGACTATTTACACTGTGCTATTGTATCTTGGGATTAAGTCACTTGTTTCTTGAATTTTATAAGGTCTCAGAGCTAAGTGTGGCCTTGAGTGTAAGAAGAGAGTTTGGACTTGGGCTTCTGAAGAATACCAGAACTGTTGAGACTGGGGAGAAGGAATTATTGCTTTCAGTTGTCCACAGTATAGTTATGTCATGTTAGGCAAAATTATTACTTCATTATGGTGTTTACTGGGACATTAAGTATGGCTTAAAGAGATATCATTAGGTATTTACTTGACAAAGGGTGGTGACCAAACTGGTACCAGGTAATCATAATTATCACATTGACTGGATAAAAAGACTAGTGGAGAGATGATTGGATCATGGAGCTATATATGTCAGTGGATTAATCCATAGATGTGCATATTTAAATATGCTATTAGGAGGTGAGGCCCAATGAGACCAGGTGAATCACCATGGGGGGTATGTCTTTCCTTTGTACTCTTCACCCAATGATCTTATTCCTGGAAACCATGATGTGCACAGCTTTTCTCCATCATACCTTTTGCCATGATGTTTCTACCTTGTATCCCTCTGACAATGGGCTAAAACCTCTGAACCTGTGAGCCAAATAAACTATTCCCTCCTTAAATTGTATACTACAGGTATTTTGTACCAGCAACAGGAAAGCTGACTAATACAAATACTACAAGCTGAGTCTGTCAGGTTGAGTAAACAGAGTCAGGGATTCAATTATTTTAGCCATGTCTTTATATATGTGCTGCTGAAGTGAACACAGTTATTTCTTTGTAGTTGAATATTTTGTAGACTTTCTATGCATGTCACTTCCCAAAAGTAGAGCCCACAGATCAAAAGTGGGCAGTAAAAATATGACTTACATATCTCATTCCTAGTTAGAGAGAAATATATTGGTGTTTCTCAAACTTGGGTTTTGTAAGGATCATCTGGGGAGCTTGTTAAAAATATATTAATTGGCCCACCCTGAATCTCTTGAATAAAAATCTGTAGGGATCTGTAGGAGAGAAGTCCAGTGGTTGTGATTTTAACAAGTATACTAAGTAAAACTCTACTGTATAGCAAACTTGTTAGATCCTGGGGAAAATCACTATCCTTGGACCTTCAATATATCTTGTCCAAGAGGCCAATATCTTTTTCTATGGTATCCTCTTATCAGAGTCTGTCTTCCATCAAATGTGGTGACTTTTTGTGGTAATGATAAGACACATAGTGAAAAGACAAGAGGGATAGCTCATTATTATCACTTTTAAGCAATTTTCCCAGGGTTAGGGTAACCAATATGATAAACTACTTTTTGGTGACCTATTCTAAAATGAAAGACTAAGCTACTTTCATTCCTAAACACTACTGAAAAATTTATATATATATTTACAACTTGTGCATAGTCTAGAATAACCCAACAATGCCACATTTTTCTTAATATCTCAAAAATAAAATATGGTTATGTGTATAGCCACAAATATTGAGATCTTTCTTCAATACTGATGATTTAATAAAGCCTGAATTTCAGACAAATATGTGACATCTCAGCTGTTGAGGAACTGCTGCCGAAAACTCTGCTAGGAATCATTCCCTGCATGGGTAATTGCATCTAGTCAATAGTCACACTCACATTAGGGGACGAATTAAATGGACAGATCTCTAAGTTATGAGAGGATCAATAAAACTCAACAACAGCATCAAACTACTATGAAGAAGGTAAAAGTTAATATTTTCAATCTATTACAGAAAATCTAAGTGTACCCAAAGAGAAATTAGTATATTACACCTAGTGCCATAATCAAGAATTACTATTTTTTGATCACCAAAATTTTAAAGAAATGTCAGTCCTTATATCACTATACTTATAAATATTTTCATATACATGATTAAATAATAACTATATTTAACATGACAGTGATGCAATTTTAATACCTATTTGAATTCACAATAATGTAACACCATCTAGTAACAAAGCAATACTTAAACACACTTCCAAAGATGATTTTTGCAGATCGCTTGTTTTGTTTTTCACTATTAATTTTGTTCTGTAAAAGACCCACTTGTCATGTTTGGCTCTTTTGTCCTTTAAGTCTCTTTTATTGTGTAAGAGCTTCCCGCACCCACTGCTTTTTCACTTTGTCATTGATTTTTCTGGAGAAACTAGGTCATTTGTCTCATATAGCTTCTTATATATATTTTGCTAGTTTTGTACTTTCTAGTAGCATCATTTAACTTGTTCTTTTATGTCATGTATTTCCTGTAAATTCTAAATTAATCTAGAGGTTGATTTAATTTAGATGCAGTTTTCTTAAAGCAAGAATACTTCATTCCATCACATCATAAGGCACATAATGTCTGGGTATATCATTTACAATGATGCTAAAATTGATCTTAGTAGATTTAGGTGAAGTAGTGAAAGAAATAACGCAAGACTATATCCTACCTGAAATGTAAAATCTGTTCTATTCTAGTTCATTGTAAAATGAGTCAAGTAATAGAGAGGAAAGACTTCAAAGGATGCTTTGTTTGGATATCTGTGATTCACCATTGTTAAGTTTTGGATAAGTGTCCTGCAAAGATTTATATATTAAAGACTTTTTTCCAAGCTGTACTGCTACTGAGAAAAAGTAAAATCTTTAAGAGATGGAGCTTAGTTGGAAATCTCTAGTCATCCGAGGATGTGCCCTTGAAAGTGATATTGGAACTGACTCTAGTTCCTTTTTTTTCCTGTATTTCTTCATGGATGCCATGAGATGAGTAGCTTCCTTTATCACTTGTTTCCACCATGATGTCCTGTCCTATCATGGGTCCAAAGACAATGTGACCAACCAACCATGCATTGAAGTCTGCAGCATTGTAAGCCAAAATACATCTTTCCTCCTTCTACGTTATCTTAGATAGGGTGATCAAAATCTAACACAAGCACCTTCCTCCCATATGTTATGGCTCTAATAAAGGAGATGTTCATATGAATAGTTGAAAAGCTTTGTGTCTGTAGTCATGAGACCTGAAAGATCAGTACTTGATTCTTGGTTGAAAAAATTGAAAGTATCTATAATCTCAGGATTTAGGTGACCACACTGAAATTAGCCTACAATTACAGAGGAGCAATAAATCTGTGTATCCTGTGGAGTACATACGAGAAACAGTATGAGTTTGTGTTAGTCCTTTTTATGGGCAGCATTATAGTAGTCCACTGAAAAAAATGGGTGAGGTGAGACCAATATAACATTGTCTTATGTTCATGTCCTGGGTGGTTCATTCTACATTCTGGTAATGCATAATGACACAGACTGGATAGAAATGTGACAACTGAAGATTAAATGCACACTTGATGTGTAGCCACAATCGTGGATATTTCTTAGAAATTTGACTGTAGTGAGACCAGAGTTGTGCAATATTCAGTAGAGAAAAATAGAAAGTAAATTTTTCAAGATAGTACATATATTGACATAAAATGAAAATATCCAGATGTTATTTAACAGAACCATCTTCAGGGAAGCACAAACCATCAAGTAACTGGAAAGACAATTAGACTGCTAGATCTTTGAAAGAAGTTGCAACTGACCATCCAGAAGCGAGAAATCTATTTGTATCAAAGGGAAATGCAGGAGTGATCCATATGATAGGAATGTCCAAAGTGTCCAGGAAAGTGACCCAGAAAGAAAAAGAAGGGTTCAAATAGAGACAACTTGATGATAGTCTTTTTGGATATATGCAGAGTAAAAGTATTGGCAGCCATCATTCTAAAAGGCTGTACATTGGAATCACATGGTCTACATCCCAAAGCAATTAAAGGAGAATCTGTGGAGGGAACCCAGTCATCAATATTGCATTAAAGAACTTAAGGGACTCCAATATGCAGTGAAGTTTGATAACTATACAATCACTTCCAAGGAGAATCAGGAGTAAAGGTAAAGACAGGTCATGGTGAATTCAGAGGTTACAATACAAAGGGGGAGAAAGACCGTGATAGAAAAATATATCAAAGCTCATAATGAGCATATCAGTGTCTTGTTGGTACCAGACTTAAAGTTTGAGTTTGAGCATAGCACAATCCTGAGTTCTGAACCAGGTTGTAGCATGTTAGTTTTGTAATCTTGAATAATCTTGTTTATTTTATGTTTATTTTTATTAATTCATCAGTTTTGTGCAAATATTTGTGTCTGTTGTTCAACAGTGAATTCCTACTGTCTAGCACAATGCATAGGCATTTAATGGATGGTCGCTCTGTATTTTTACATGGATGAATGGAAATATATTATTAATATTTGCTATTGGTTGGATACTTTTTTTCTAAGCACTTTACAACCATTATTTTATTTAATCCTTAAAACCACCCCAGAAGATGAGCATAATGATTATTTAGTCACAGCAGAGACGAGTTCATAGAGATGATGTGATGCATGTATAGCACCTAGCTTAGAAAGTCTGCACAAATGCTAGCTAATAATGAGAAAAGGGTAAAAGACAAAAGGGAATCAACTGCTTTCAAGATGCTGGGGAGCTCAGGTGTTAAGTTTTGTCTGGGAACTAATACACAAGGAAACTGAATGTTGGGTTATCAAAAGCAAGATAATGCTTAGAGATACCCTACCTTTGTTGACAACCTAGATAAAACTTGAATAGAGAGGGGAGGGGGTAGTAAGTCCCATATAAAAGAGATTATTGCTCACTTTAGGTTTTGGCCTATTTAAACTCCTTATATCCATTACTGAAAAACCAGTGAGTTACTGCCAACGTTTATCTTTGTTATTACACAAAAGGAAGCACTGAAGAAAGTGATGATGTCATCAGCCAAAAACTACGATAGTCTCAGGCAAAGCTTATAATAAGCCGGGTTTTCTTTTGTTAATAGATACCAAAAAGGCTACACAGAACTCCCAAAGTTTCCGTAGAAGCTATGATGTTACATCTCAGGACTTCCTACTTTAAAAATCTAGTCATAGAAATGCTACGATATTCCTGTCCCCCAAATCCATCCTGAATCACACCATTCTGTTGGAATTTTTAAGCATACAGGAAAGTTTCCCTTAGAGTGTTTTCATGGGCATAATTTTAAGTAGAATATTTGTATTCTTTTCCAAGTGTCAGATTTCATTTTAAATCACCAGCACATTTTATTGTGAATTGCAGCATTTTTTCCCTTTGTACAGAGAGTGTGCCCCTAACTTCACAATTTAGTCAGATATTCTCTTTGCAGTTTATCCATGTAATGGTAGAAGAGCAGGTGACCATCAGAGGATCAGAGTTGAAATGCATGGGAATTCACCAGCCATCTCTAGACAGGATTGAGCCCCGATTACCTGCCAACTTGGTTGCAACAGGGAGAGGTGTGCTTTATGTACTGTCCAGTAAACTGGATACCCTATTTAGCAAAGGAAATATGTAAAACTAAACTAAGAACCATATGTGTACTCATACAATCACTTGGCTTGTATAACGGTTCTTTTTCTTACAACACTGTAAAGAAAGCAATAATGCCAATGACATGAATAATTAATGTTATGAGAGCCTAATAGTATGTAAGTGTAACCCTCTAAGAGAAAACCTGTCATTTTTATGTGAATCTTTTCATTAGCCTGCAAATAATACACCATTGTACTAAAGGATCCTTACACACGCACATCATTTCAAAAGCCACATGTAAATATATAGCATGTTGGAATAAATTGGTTTGAAATCATTTCTCAAAACACAGCTAGCTATCAGGTAACTAAATAGAAATGCATTCAGTCATATTCTTAATTTTTCACACACTCCTTCTTTCTGAATTCTGAACATATTCCTGTCATGTAATTTGCTACTGCCAAAAGACAATGCAAGAAGGGGATTTTTCTCTCTGCTACACTGACTTAGAGCTTACCTACATGAGTAACTTGGGACAGTAACAAGCAGGTATGATTGGAGTGGAGGCTTTATCTGTGCTGGTATCATTTGTCTTGGTCTCTTGTCCTTCTGTGCGTTTACCACTGTTTAACTACTGTGAAAGAGACCTAGACCCAACCCAGAACCTGAAACAAAGCTACCATGGTTGACCTCCAAACCTGTCAGGCAGAACAAAAGTGAACATTTATTTTTGTGAGCTGTGAGATTTTGGAGTTGTTTTTCTCACAACATTGAAGCAGAAGCCTAAAGGAGAAAAGAAGAAAATGAGTTGGTGTGCTAGAAAAATGCTTTTAAAGTTACATAGTGTGTCTGAAGACACTCAAAATTAAAACCTAAGTGTTCTTGAGTCATACGAGAACCTTAGCCTCTTAATATATTATTTTTTACATGGAGAAACATTTTGTCATATATATATATATATAATCAGCCTCAAATTATGGCCAACTTAAACTTGGGAAGAAAGAGAAGTTAAAATTTGAGTATCAAATAAATGAAAGCATCTTTAACTGTAACAGAACGCAGAAACTTTCGTTCTAGAGTACCCATAGTGTTTGATTATCATTTTGTTATTGTTCTGCTCCTTATTTTCTTTTACCCTCAGTTCATTTAATTGCTGAAAAGAATTAATTTTTTTTCCAGAGTCTATGAAAAAGACATTTTAAGTAATAGAGGAGAAAGTGACGGGTTTATAGTATGTGATATATGTTCTGTATAACAAATAAAGTTAATTTTAACATCCTAAAATAGTGTGTGAATTTTAAAATATTGTATTGAGTATTATACTTACCTCTTTGATGTAAATACATCAGAGTTGATCAGATCTTCCTTTTTGGAGCTTGTAGTCTAAGTCATGTGTCATGTATTTAGAAGTGGATTTTATAAAATTTTATATTCCCAAAAGTCTATTATTAACAAAGACTTAAAAAAAACCATAAGATTCATTGTCTTGCTTCATTATCAAAAATGCTTTGATATTACATAACAATTGTATAAAGAACAGAGAAATACTCTATTAACAAAGCAAGGTGTAAATAATTTATCCTCTCTCACCATTTTTAGTTTTGCTATTTTTGGGCTCACTGGACTAACTGATACATTTACAAGTCTTCTTTAACAGTTTATAAAAGGAAATTGTGCTTTACTCACTGCCTTTTAAATGCTATTAACAGAAAATGGTATAAAGCTGGGTGAAATACTTTTACAAACAATTCTTGTTTTTAAGAATTTAAAAAGATTTTTCAAATAATCTACTGCAGAGACTCCAATCCATAATTAATAAAGCATTTTACTTTGTAGTCTACATTACAAATAAATTCCTTCAAGTTAAGCTTATGGGGCCATATTATTATTATACAGAATAATTAGTGTTTACTAACATTCTTTTTAATCTATCTAAAAATTTTAAAAATCCAATAACAAGTATTTTACTAATAGGGTCCATAGTCTGCATAATTTCTCGCTAATACTAACCCAGGTATGAATTGTTGACCAGCCAATAGAAACATGAAGGCACCTTAAGTCTTAATGCTATTGTTATTACTTACATTTCAGTTATGGTTACAAACCCAGAGTTTTGCAACTCTGGGTGAAGAAAAAACAAAACAAAAACGAAAAAAAAAAACATAAAAGGAACTCTAATAATGTCTCCCTTTTTTTTGAGATAAATTTCTTCATTAGTACAAGTTTGTAGTATATGTTTATATTCCTAGTGTTGAGTTGGTATATATACATAATGCACCCTAATTTCTTTTTTCATCCTGTTTCTCATTCTTCCTTCCCCCTTCCTCCATCTCTTAATACCCCTGTTTTGGGGTACATATTTGCAATATAAAATGTTTACATTTTTATGTGGAGTTTTATGTAATACAGTTTAATTCATTTTTTTCATCCTCTTTTTTCCCCTCCCTTTCTCTTTCCTCCATCTCTTGATCCCCTCCCCCTTTGAGAAAGATCTATCTCCCTACTTCCTATTATCTCTTTTATTTTGCTCTTTGTTTATACTTTGAGTTTCTCATACTGTTTGGTCTCTTGCATAAGAAAAAAGTGAACCATCTAGTGTCCCTGTGCCTTGAAGTCATTCACATCTTTTAGATAGGTAGGCAACATATCACTATGGAAATACTTCCTATGAGATTGCTTAAACAGAAATTGATTTTGAAGAATCTCTGATTTTCATATTATTCCTCTGTGTCAAACAACTTCAGCAAAAAAGAAATAACATCTGGATCCAATCAAGGTTAATTGTTAACAAATGTCACACAATCTATTGAATTAGTAACTACACACATACACGGATATTTATCAGTTTCATAAACATTTAACCATTTTCCTTGAATGTAACGTGTGTCATCATAGGTTGTAGAAAAATAATGTCTCTGCCTTTTTCTCCTAAGAGAAACCACGCTCATATTCTTACATTATTTATTTTCCTGTACATTTTAGGAGGGAAAAGAAATCAAAAGATGTAAAAAAATAATGTTAACCACTGGAAATAAGGTTAACAATGATGTCTAGTGTTTAGTACAGGTAAAACGAAAGTATTTACAAAAGTCTTGGAGATCTTGAAAAATAGTTAAGTTTTCTTAAGTGTTTGTACTGTACCTAAGATAGCTTAATGAAACTCAGAGTGCTGCAGAATTATTAAATATTTCAAATTATTGAAAAGAAAAATACGTTACCCACATTTAAAAAAAAACTATATTTTAAAACTAATTTTGGCACTGACAAAAGAGGATAGTTGAAGCACTTTGAAAAAAAATATTGAAATTGAAACTTCATTTTCTTCTGGAAAATTATACAGACAGCCCAGTGTAGATGTCCACATAGATACAGGTTTGTGTTTGTGGCTATTTATTTCTGGCCTTCTCCCTTAGCATCATGTAGCTGCGAGGCACATGGAACCAGCTGCGGCAAGTGCATATATGTCTTTGGACATGGTACTGATTGCCTTTCACCGTATATTCTGAAAACTCTTCCCCTTAACCCCATTCAGGATTACTTGCCGCATTTTAGGTACCTGTAGAGTCCTGTATTCTGCTAATTATTTTCTTCAATTTTGTTTGTTTGTTTTGGTGCTGGGAATTGAACTCTGGGCCTTGCGCATGCTAATCACATGCTCTACCACTGAGCTAACACCCCTATCCCCAATAATATATTAATTTTTAGAACTTTCTTGACATATTTTACGATTCTTTTTCTGTGTACTTTGCTTCCAGACAAGTGCAGACTTGCACAAACTTCTATGATTGTCCACCTGAAAACTTTAAAATCTGTGAACATGCATTTTCAACAAATGTATCCATTGTAACATCTTTTTTGCTTGAGTACTTACTGAGGAACATTATTTGTTGACAATATTTTACTCATATATAGGTGTACAACTGTCCATATGTATGTTTTTCAAGGCTCATAGAAGTTTTAACATCATTTCTTCAGTACACTGATTCAACTTTGGGTCTCTTTAGATATAGAAACTCCACTTTATAGATCATTGTTCTAGATTATGATTTCCTTGGGAGCAGATACTTTAAAAAATTGTCACACCAGTACTTGTGTTTGATACATACTAAATACACACTCCTCATTAAATGATATCCATGATAATTATCTGTTGAGTTCAGGTGGCAGCAGTAGGCTTTTTAATTCATAGAACTAAGAATGATAGAATCAGATGGGAACAACTAAACACAGTATTTTCATTTTATAAAGGATGACGCTCAGGCTCAGACAGTTCAAGTGACTTGCCCAGCACCACACATTCAGTGATTGATTGGGAATTGAAGTCTGTGCTCTCTCTATTCCAGTAGGATGCTCTTGGGTGATTCACTTGGTAAGGAGTACATTTTCTATCACCTTTCCTCCTACGTTTCTAATCTACATGAAATAGTTTGATATTTCAGAAATAGGCCAAGTACACTTGGAATAACCCCTCATGCTAACTAGATTTTTCTCTTTCAGCTGGTTATCTTGGTTCACTGAAGCTGCCAGTCTGAGCTGGAAGACTGACAGTCTCAGAGCCCGACTTACATACAGTATAGTAGTCTCTAGACAGATGTTGTCCACAGAGCTCGTCAATATTTACAATATATAATTTGTGTTTTAAGTGTGACTAGACTGATGGAGAAATTGAAATTAAAACTTTATTTGATTTGAATTAATTTAACTCAATTGCTGCATACAACTAGGGCCTGCTGTATTGAACCGTGAAGTTCGTGCCTGAAAAAGATGTCATGTAAGTGTAGAAAAAGCATTTTCATGCAAACCACATATTTTCAACCTAATGTCCACAAGAAAATTAGCATATTTTCAAGACACATTGAACTTTTAGCATCTAAGAAAAACAAACGTGCTTGTTGTGGAGTAGGCAAGACCAAAAGACTAATATCTATATCTGTATCTATATCTATCTATATCATCTATATCTATATCATCTATATCTATATCATCTATATCTATTTAACTATATATATATTACCAACTGAGGACTAGATGGAAGGGAGGTGAAATTCTTTCATTTCAGAAAATATTTTTAAGCATTGCTTCAAAAATTCCAACATGCAAAGGAGACACCTAGGGCAAAGGGTTTTTTAAAAATGTAGATTCTAGTTGGGTGTCTTATGTGGGCTCTGAAATTGTACATTTATAATGATTTCAAGGAAATAGTGATGCCGCTTGGTCTGTGGAATACAGTTTAAATAGCAGGAGCTAGGACAAAAGGTAACACATCTGGGAAAAGATACTTGGTCAACAAAGGTAAGTACATGTATTTCAAAGAATCATGAATCATAAAAAATGCTTTAGAAGACCATCTCATACTAATCCAAATTGAATTCTCTCCATAAACCAATAAATGAGTCTGAATCACTCACGTTATATATTCAGACTTCATTTCCCTTGAGATATTCACAGCAGCAGAAAAATCCTTTAAGTCATGTATCCTTGTGTCAGTGTGACCCAAAAGAAAACCATTTTTAACAGGAGAAATGGAAAGGAACTTGATTTTTCCTGGAAAGGAATTGAACTTACGCCCAGTGAAGGAGAAAATCTGCAAGATGCATTTCAGTGTAGCGATAACAAAAACCATGGTTTTGGGGGAAAAGATAAAAGTAGGAATTGTTAATGATTTATAGAGTCCTATTGAAAATGGTGAGATTTCTTGCTCAAAGTAAATTGAATATAGTTTCATGAAATTTACCACACATGGTATTTTCACACATACACTGTGGGTGAAAAAATGTAAACTCATTGTTTAGAGAAGCAATGTAGACAAACATACCCATGTACTTGACTATTCCTACCAAGAATTTTAGAAAATAAAATTAAATAGTATACAGGTAACAAATATGGCTGGAGAAGCTGAGACTATGGCAAGCATAGTGATTGATCTAGAATCAAAAAATTTCTGACAAAGCATTAACATCAAGTTCACATTTGCCTTTGTTCATGCGGATGACTAAACACACAAACCATACACTTTTAAGAAATGTAAACTCCACCTCCCCTCCACCTGTAGTTGTTTATGAGCATAAGTGTGGACTCTGTTAGTTTTTTAGAAAGAAGACAACCATGGACTTAATCCACATCATGCATTCGGTGAATAGTTACATAATATGTTGCAATTCTTTTTCAGGCTCACAGAAGTCTTTGCAAAGGAATAGATCTAAATCTTTTCATAGTCACATCTTGTATTTTACAATAAGAAATGATTAACCAGCTGATCACTGCCCTCTTTGTATTAAAGTTTTCTGACTAATAGGTTGTGAAACTGTTGATATTTCTCAAATTTACACTTTCAATTTAAATCAATTGCTTTTCCATTGACCAACAGCCACAAACACTACAGTGACATAGGTCATAATCTGTGCAGTGGTGTAAGTATGCTCAGACAGTGTGACATTTCTCTTTTCACTCAGTCACTCAGCACACATTTGTATGTATCACTGGGGATTCTTGCAGTTGTTTGCAGTTTCTACAGTTTAATACCCGAAATCAGTTCTCAGCATGAAGTCATATAGAGTATTGCTAAAAGATGTTATTTAGATAGTAAACCTGAAAGTATGCAGAGAAAGATTTTTCTATTGCTCTTGTGGACTAGTAGAAAAAGAATTATTTTGTGGCTGCAAAAGCTCTGAATTATAGGTACTAAGATACTTGGGGAAAACTTGTAACTTTACTACTTTTCCTTATAAATACGTAATCGATATTCTTCAGCTTGATAGGATCTAGTTAAAGTTGTTGAATTCGTTTTCCACTATTTCATTCTAATATACGGTACTCCTGAATTTTACATTGTCAAACAGAAATATTATTAAAAAGACAAACAAAAGCTCATCTATGCACAGTATAATATTTGTCTTTTTCAGAGCAAGTTGCATAATATTTCCCTAAATTTCTATTCTTGATTTGTCTCTCTTCCTATAAGTCCCACAAAGAGAAAATAACAAAAAATGCACAAATGTCAGAAATTAATTCACCCTATCATCACATCAGGAAACCAAAATGAGCACAAATAAGCAATCTTTTATTTTATTTTATTTTATTTTCCGGTACTGGGAATCAAACTCATGACCTTGCATTTGCCAGGCAGGTGCTGTGCCGCTGAGCTCAGTCCCCAGACCCACAAATAAGCAATCTAATGTTACACTTCAAGCTTCTAGAAAAAGAAGAACAAGACAAACCCAAAGTCCACAGAGGGGAGGAAATTATAAAGATCAGAGCAGAAATTAACACAATGAAAACCAAGGAAACAATACAATGAATGAATGAACTGAAGAGGTGGTTCTTTGAAAACTAAGTAAAATTAATAAACCCTTAGCCAACCTTATCAAAAAAAGGAAAGAGAAGACTCAAATTCCTGCACTGAGGAATGATAAGGATGACGTCACTACAGATCCTATGGAAATTCAAAAGATTATCAATACCTACTTTGAAAATCTTTACTCTCATAGGATGGAAAGCACAGAAGGTATGGACAGATTCTTAGATACACATGAATTACCAAAGCTGAACCAATGAGACATAAAAATTTTCAATAAATCAATAACAGTTAGTGAGAATGAAAATGTAATTAAAAACTTAACCAACAAAAAAAAGTCAAGGTCCTGATGCATTCACTGATGAATTCTATGAGAAATTTAGAGAAGATCAAATGCCAATACTCTTCAATCTCTTTAGTGAAATTGAAAGGAAAGCAATACTCCCTAACTCTTTCCTGGAGGCAAGTATTATCCTGATACCAAAACCAGAGAAAGACACAACCAAAAATGAGAACTACAGACCAACTCAACATTGAACATAAATATAAAAATCCTCAATAAGATTCTAGTAAACAGAATTCAACAAATCATCAAGAAGATTATACACCATGACCAGGTGGGATTTATCCCAGGAATGCAGGGATGGTTGAACATACACAAATCATTCAGTTTAATCCACCATATCATCAGAGCCTGAGACAAAAATCACGTGATCATTTCAATGGATGCAGAAATAGTTTTTGATAAAGTCCAGCACTCATTCATGATGAAAACCATACAGAAAATTGTACTATATGGTCTTTATCCCAGTCTGATAAAAACCCTCTTTGACAGACCAACAGCCAACATCATACTAAATGGACAAAAACTGAAAGCTTTCACTCTAAAATCAGGAGCAAGACAAGGTCATTTACTACCACCACTCCTTTTCAAAGTAGTTCTTGGAAACACTGAACAGAGCAATTAGACAAGAGAGAGAAATAAAAGGAATGAGGATAGGAAAGGAAGAAGTTAAATTATCATTATTGGCAGATAACATGATACTCTACGCAGAAGACCCAAAAAACTCCACCAAAAGACGCCTAGAGTTAATAACCAAATTCAGTTGCATTGCTGAATACAAAGTCAATACTCAAAAATTAATAGTATTCTTGTACACAAACAACAAACTTATTGAGGGAGAAATTAGGGAAACCACATCCTTCACAATAACATCCCCCCAAAATGAAATACTTAGGAATCAATCTGACAAACAAAATAAAAAATTTAATATTGAAAATTACAGTAATTTGAAAAAGGAGATTAAAGAGGATATCCCTTGCTCGTGGATAGGAAGAACTAGCATAGTGAAAATGGCCATACTTCCAAAATTGGTATACAGATTTAATGCAATCCTGATCAAAATATCATTACCATACCTCAAAGAACTAGAGAACACACTCTGAAAATTCATCTGGAACCAGAAGAGACCTAGAATAGCAAAGGCAACCCTGGGCAACCAAGGCAAATCAGGAGGCATCACAATCCCTGACTTGAAATTATACTACAAAGCTACATTGATAAATCAGCATGGTACTGGCAAAAAATAGACCTGAGGACCAGTAGAACAGATTAGAAGATGCAGATACAGCTACAAACACACTCAGCTCCTTATCTTTGACAGAGCGGCCAAACCTGTTCATTGGAAAAATGATAGTCTTTCTAATAAATGTTGCTGGAAAAATTGGCTCTCTGCATGCCACAGACTAAAACTAAGCCCATATCTATCATCATTTACTAAACTAAAGTCAAAATGGATCACAGATCTAAATGTTAAAGCAGAAACACTAAATCTAATGCAAGAGAAATTAGGGTGAAATCCTGAAGACATAGGAGTAGGCACAGTCTTTATGAAGAAAACACAAACTGCACAGAAAACACTTCAAAGAATCAACAATTGGGATCTCATCCTCTTAAAAGGAAGAAATTACCAATAGAATGAAAAGACAACCCACAGAGTGGGAAAGCATTTTAGCTCACTGTCCCTCAGACAAAGGACTTATATTTAGAACATATAAAGAACTGAAAAAACTCAGAACCCCAAATTAGAAAACCCAATCCAAAAATGAGCATCGGTGATGAATATGCACTTCTCAGATAAAGAAATACAAATGGCAAATAAATACATGAAAAAATGTTCAACATTATTTGTCATTCGAGAGATGCAAATTAAAGCAACACTGAGATTCCATCTCACCTCAATAGGTATGGCTATCACCAAGAAATCAACCAACAAGTGCTGGAAGGTCTGTGGGGTAAAGGAAGACTTCACTGCTGGTGGAAGTGTAGACTATGCAACCACTTTGGAAATCAATATGCAGATTCCACAAAAAAGTAGCATTAGAAGTCCCGTTTAACCCAGTCATTCCACTTCTGGGTATTTAACCAGAAGAACTGAAGACATTATACCACAGCAGTATATGTGCAGCCATGTTCATAGCAGCACAATTTGTGGTAAAATAATCTTAGAAATAACTCAAATGCCTTTCAACTGAGGAGTGGATAAAAAACGTGGTATTTTTATACGAAGGAGTATTACTTAGCTATAAAGAAAGATAAATTCAAGGCTTTTATAGGTAAATGGATGCATTGTCTCCCTATTGTAAGAAGCTGTAGGCATAAATAAAATCTGAAAGGTACAGTGGATATTGTGAAAGGCAAAAATACTACAGAAAAGGAAAGATCAACTGGGATGACAGAAAGGAGAAAAGAAAGAAAGAAGGAAAGGAAAAAATATGTGTATATATACACAAGATAGCTAAGATTATCCTACTACTAATTTCTACTGGTTTATTGAAAGAAACAGTTAATGTTTAATTGTTTGATCAATCTTGCATACCTATATCTGGTAACCTGAGCAACTACTTTGAAGATAACAATAAGTAATACAACAGGCATTGTTGATTTCCTATTATCTTGTTTTGAAATTCTGTATCGTTTTTATAGTTTTTGTGTTGTTTTGTTTTTGTCTTTGTTTTTGTTATTTTATTTTTGTTCTTTTCTCTTTAAAATAAAAGGAGAAATTAATTCACCTTTTATTAAATATGCAATAATAGAAAACTTAATATAGTAAGATAGATTCTTTACCACAATTGGCAATACAGTGTAATTTAAGTTCAACGTTGAAATAAATTTCTTCTTATCTGTCTATCATCTATCTATCTATGCATGGGTATGTGTTCATATACTCAAAAATAGATAGATAATAGATAAATATAAGAAATGGACACTTGTGTACCCACGGATCCATTGTTTTGCTTTGAATCCTCTTCAAAACCAATGTTTAGGGGGCTGGGGATTTAGCTCAGCGGCAAAAGCGCCTGCCTGGCAAGCGCAAGGTCGTGAGTTAGGTCCCCGGTACCGGAGAAAAACCAAAACCAAAAAAAAAAAACAAAAACAAAAAACCAATGTTTAGTCATGTTCTAATCAAGCAATGAAAATTTTTGATTACCTTAGAATTTTGTGTATTGATCTACTTTCTCAAGTAATTTAAAAGGGGAAGGTCAGGGATATAGCTCAACAGTGCAGCAACTATCTGGCAAGCATGAGGCCCTGAGTTAGACTCCTGGTAACAAAAACTAAAAAATAAAAGAATAAAAAAAAAGTGAGACTCCAGGGATATAGCTCAGCAGTGCATGCTTGCCTGGCAAGCACAAGGTCCTGAGTTGGATTCCTGGTGTGTGCACACACACACACACACACACACACACACACACACACACAATGGAGAAGGGGTCAACTGAGAATTTTGGAAACATAGGAAAAGGAGAAATGCAAAGAGGAAAGATATTGTGTTTTCCACAATATACAAGATGAAAAGTTATCATTTAAAAATATATGAAATATGTATGTCTCAATGAGAAAAGAAGTAAAAATATCTGAAAAGGTTGAAAGTCTCTATTCTTCTAAGAAATTCTCTGTAAATTCTGAAGGATTATAAAATATCCAATTACTGTAGTGTAAATCAAATAAAATATTTATTCTATTTAACAATTCCCAGCTTTTCTACCTTTGTTGATAGTGGTCAGTAAATGGCATTTACTGTAATCCACCCTAAACCATATGTTTTCTCCCCACAGATTTAGGAAAAAAATCATCTCATTCCAGAAAAACGTTTCCTGGGCTCTCAGCATGATGCAGAATGCCACATAGAGTGAATATTGCGTGAAATAGTCATGTGGGGGATGGGTGGGATGTTCGTTCTTCCAAGACAGTCTCTATGGTTTGAGGAAAGTATTTCATTTCCAACATCTGCTAATTCATCTAGCATAACAGGAATTTTAAAAGGTACCAAAAATTGGTATGGTGGCACACACCTGTAATCTCAGCATTCTGAGAGTCTGTAGCAGGAGGATTGTAAATTCAGCCCAGCCTGGGAAATTTAGAGACTTAGCAAGATTCTGTCTCAGAATAAAATATAAAAATTTTTAAGAGGGTTGGGTATATAGCTCAGAAGGTGCTGGATTCAATCCCCAGTAGTGTAATTAGTAAGTAAGTAAATGTTTTAAAAAATGAACACTTTCTATATTTCAAATTCAAATTATTATTGGAAATATTCTGTAACCTATCTTCTTACCTTAGTGGCGTAGCTGTGATTAAGTACAGCTAATTTAGGAATGCTAAGGTTAACTGACCATCAGTTTTGGTCTAGGACACATATGTATTCAGTGCTCCACATTAATAGAGAAGAAAGATGTAATGAGTTACATGAATAAAACATCAGTATTTTGTTCCTAGCATAATAGTCCAATTAGAATTATAATTGAAGAGTACCTAATATTACCATCACAATTAAAGATCTGTTAGCATTTTCACTCAATTTTCCTCTTTTCAGGGAGTTAACTTTAGATATTAAAAGAAAATAATCCTTCAGAGACATAGTAAATATTCAAAGCCATTTTAAATGGCAGTTTCTTCTTATCAAATTTGGTTGGTAGAACATTGGTCATTTATACCAAGTAGATAAGAGAAACCAAGTTCTATGTTTAAGCACGTTTCTTTCTTCTTAACTATGGCTAATACTGCTCTCCCTAGGTTAATTTCAAAAGTAAGAATAGAAAAATATTTGAAATTCATCATTAATTTTGGTACATATTTTTTTACATTGTAACTAATATATAATGATTGTAAAATATAATTTAGGACTATAGAGAAAATTAAGCTCCTTTTTCTCATTTTTGGTTATTTAATTTTAACTTAGTAATGTGCACTCTATAAATGCCAATCATATTTTTCATTCCTTCTGGAATGCGTGCTCCACATGTGACTTCAGAGGTCTCTCCCATTAGGAGATGCAGTGTATTATCCCACCCTCTAGAATCTGCTTTGGTTTCTAGATTTGCTTTGCCTCCTAAACTGTGGTAGAAGTGACATTGTACTTTTTCCAAGCATAGGACTCAAAGAAGTCTTTTGAACCTTTGCTTTTTTGGAACCTACCACAACCACAGAACAAACTCGATCTAGCCTCTCGGAAGACATAGGGTAGGTATATGTCATTCTTTGGCAAAGACATTGTGAGCCAAACGGCCTCCAGATATCTGCAAGCTGATCACAAATGCCTGAGAAAGGCTGGTGGAAACAAGGTCTGCCCAGCTGACCTTATCCTAAATTGACAGTCTGTAGAATTGTGAGCAAAACAAGTGATTCTTCTTTTAAGCCACTAAATGTTGGAGTGGTTAATTATGCAGCAAATACTAACCAATGAACAAAAGTATTGTAGAGAAGGTACATGCAACTTTGAAAATGAATCAAACAAATAGACATTATGGCAATCTACAAAAGTCACACCAGTATTGATTTTACCTTTATTTCTAAGACAAAAAAAAAAGACTAGAAATTAGTTTTTTATAAAGGAGAACTAAATGAAAAAAAGTTTTTAGAGATTCTAATTATCATAACAGCTACCTACTATATTTCTTGTTTCTTTATTACTCTGCAGTAGACGCTGTATAAGTGAGTCCATAGATAGACCTAGGATAGTTTTCTGTATCATGTATTTCATAATATGTATTGATGAATAACCTGTTTCTTCATGTTTTTAATAGAAAGCCTATACCTTAATATATCCCTTCTTCCATTTATTTTTCTCCTTGTAAGAAACTTTGTAGTCTTGGTTACACTAGAAACTGACCAATCCTAGGATTTGGTCTAGGACTTGAGTAAAAATAATTTAATTTGAAGATTAGGAATGAACTACTAAAAAAGCAAGAAAATCAGATAGTAAGGAAAAAACAACAAAAAAGAATGGTTTATCAAGCAATCTACTACATGAATGGAATGTATTTCTATGAAAGACATATCATAGTTATGAAGAGAAGAGTATCACAATTATGAAGCCAGACATTTGGGGCAATTATACACTGATTCTCTTCTGTCATTGAACAATGGTTGCTGTATGAGGCCCATCGCTTCTGGTCTGCTGCAATCCAAGACCCAAAGAAAAAGAAAATATGAATTCAGGAGCTGGCAGTCCACAAGTGTGAGTGAGATGTTAAGGGTGGAGGGCTATAGGTGGGATATGCAGTGTGTCTTCATTACCTGTCACTTTACAGAATCGGTTTAGTGTTTGATTCAACTATTCAGGTTAAAAAAGAAATCGAAGCAACACTTTATTGCATCAGGCTCCTGAAATCTTTTCTTAACCTTTCAAAAATAATGTAGAATCAGCATGTTTAATGCAAGTAAATCTATATCTGGCATTGATCTTAGATTTCCTATGGTGTTCCCATTATAAAGAAATTGCTACTAACGCATGACCTTTGCTTATGAGAATGAACAATAGATTTGGAGTCTTTGTTATCTTTTGTTCCAATACTTTGCTTCACATTGTTGTCATTTTGCACATTAGATCTAAAATACAACTGTGAGAATCTCAGTTTAGGCCCTCATCCCCTTGGTTCTTTCACATAAAGCAGTACATCTTTTTCTCCCTTGTTTTTCTTCTACTTACTCTACGTGAGCCTTGCATGCAATTTCCATTGCCTTTAACAAACTATTTTCTCCCCTGTGTTAATTGATTTGACCATTTCTATTTTCCAAAATCAGTAGATGCCCTGTTGTTTGCTGAGGAATTACTTTACAGTTCAATAACCTCCTCAGGTCACAAATTATGAGCATGCTGACAGCAAAGAGCCTACATTCCCAGGAATAGTACAGAGATTATTCATGGAAATGCAAGAGAGAAGAGCTATGTAGAGGGGCATAGAATAACACTAGCTTTCAAGATGATCAATGTAGATGAAGAAGTTGTGAACCACTTCCTTTCTTTTCTAAACCTTTGACAATAATTTTCACCCCAATATATATCAGGTCCATGATTCTTGGCTTTAGATTTAGTAAATCCTACCAAAATAAACTTAGATTTACTAATTTTTTTTTGTTGTTTTCTACATCCATGTGTGTTTTTCTTCATAAGAGAGTTTTGTTCAGTGTATATGTACTGTAAGTCTTCCCAAGCACTGCTTTATATAATTCTACATTGTCATCTTCTGAGACCACTTTTAGTATTAGAAGGAAAAATGTAGGTTTTTAGCAAAGCATGCCACACTGTACAATATATCTATTCCCACATAATTAGGCAGACTGGTTCTCCTGTTGAGATACGATAGTCTACAAATCTCCATGACTGAACTCTTACCTTTGTTATCAATATTAATCACCATTTTTGTAGCAAAGCCTTTCTTCACACGAACATGTTCAATAAACCACTTTTTTGTGCTTTTTCTGTATCATGTTTTCTATTTATATTGTAATAATTAGTTTATTGAATAGTATTAATTCATTTGGATATTAATCTTCCAATCAGACTTTGAAGTCCCTAATAGCCAAAACTGAGCCATATTTTCTTTTAATATACACAGCCTGTCACTATCAGGTATAAAGTAAAAATGTAATAAATGAGGTTCAATGTTGAATTACTATTTTATTCGATTCTTACAATGCCTTATGATTCTGGTTTTCTATGTTATAAAATTCATGTAGGAATTTTCACTTTAAAACTTTTATTTTCAGAGGCTGGAGATTTAGCTCAGTGGTACAGAGCCTACCTGGCAAGCTCAAGGTCAAGAGTTCTGTTCCGGGTACCAGAAAAAAAAAATTATTTTCCTTAATAAAAAAAGTATACTGAAATTTACCTGAATGTCCTTTGACTCCTACTCTTTTAAATCAAAGAAACCATTGCCACCTTTTTTTTTTCTAAAACAAATTAATTTCTGCATTGAAAATTATTCATCATTAAGTGCATATCTAAGTATAATTGATAAACTAAACAGTCATTTTTCCACATAAGTTACCATTAGAGAGCAATTATATCTGCTTAAGTACTTTGTACTCTGTCTTTTTAGTAATTTTGGATGAAAGAAATGCGGAGTGGCATATCCAAGGAGGTGCTTAATAATATAATTATCAACATAATCTTAATTCTCCTCCTTTATTGAATATTGTTTCATTGTACTGTTACTATGACTATTATGTGGGTAAGATCATTGTGATATAATAACAGAAATACCAACTGGTAGTCAAGATAATAATTCTCCAATTCAGAACTTGCACTTTGTTGAGTATCCTGAAGAGTGCTACTTAGTTTCCTCAGGTTTTTTGTTTGTTTACAAATAAAATAAAATAAAAAATCTAGAACCTCCATTCTAGTTCTAAATTGTTTTTTTTTTTTTTTTTTTTTTTTCTATCATCTCTTCTAAGTAATCAGAATTTTATTGTAAGAGACATATTTGCTTTATCTTTCAGTATTGGTTTTTCTCCGGTACTGGGAATCGAACTCACGACCTTGCACTTGCCAGGCAGGCGCTTTTGCCACTGAGCTAAATCCCCAGCCCCTAGTTCTAAATTGTATGTGATCTGTTATGGTTTGTGTCTAAATGTCTCCCGCCAAAGCCTCATGTGGTCATAGGGCTTTCTCAGACGTGGCTGAATCCAGAGTGTGTGATACTAGGGATAAAAGCATGTGATTAGTAAATCAGTTCACTAATCAATTTTGGTATAGTTCTGGCTGGGATTAATGGTGTGAGGGCTACCCCTACTCTAGGGCAGGTAGCCTACACACAATATAAGGGACAGAAAGAGTCTTGTCTAACCCTTGTAGCTTTTGCTGTCTTCCACTGCTATGAATGATTGCCCCTGAGCCATGGAATGAAACCTCTACAAACGGTGAACTAAATGAACCTTTCCCCTCTAACTTTGGGTGACGGATGTTTTGTCTCAGAAATGAGAGAAAAGAAACTTAGACATGACCCTAAAGCACAGTGTTTCTGTTTTTTCTGATGATGTGACTAGGTCCATATGCTGTACATATAAGCTATACTGCATGAGTGAATTTAAGGAATCATGATTTAAATTCTTAATGAGACAATATGAAAATGAGGAATATTTTTATATGTTTAAATGAGAAAGAAACATACCTATATGTTTGAAAAAGAAACATATCTAGATGTCAGGTCAAAGAAAGACAGTGATGGCTTTTAATTTGAGTTGGATTTATTTATGTTGCACTCATAGAGCTTTCCAGGATAACTTTAGTTTAGTCATTGGTATAGATAAATCCATATAAAAGCTGACGGTAGTGTCTAGATCTTTTAAAGTAATAGTAGGTAAAAACTGTCAGAAAATGAAACAACAACAAGATGCCTCTCAAGTAGGTATGGATATGAAAATAAGCTGCACAATAAAGAACAGGTTGCTTTTTTATAAGAAATGAATAGTGCATAAGAAATACATTAAATTGCATGAGCATAGTAAGAACTATGACTGTGAGGTCTTATAATAATTCTTTAATAAGTATTCTGTGAACAATGAAAAACTTAAAGGTGACTAAAGAGATCGCAACACATTTTCATTTCAAACATTAAAAATGGAAGATATTTTAATATATTGATTTCATCTAGTTAGCCATTTTAAGCTTAATAAAGTGGAAAGATTGGAGAAATTGCATTTCAGATCCTAGTAAAATCATAAAGAAATTAAAAAGTGCTTTGGATAGATTTTACCTATCATAAAAAGAAATTTGAAGACCCTCTGAAGTTGTAGAATGATGTGATATACTGTCACTTGATAAAAATAAAGATATGATGCAGAAAAATGTTACTGCGTTTGGATATGTTACTCTCCAACTGCTTATTAGTGGATTACTACATATTCAGGAGTACATATCTGAGATTCTAACAAATCACATTTTTCAATTTATAGTCAGGTAGGAATTCATTTCAGTAAATCTGTCCTTAATCACAATTCCATATG
Organism: Chinchilla lanigera; assembly: GCF_000276665.1. NCBI lineage: Eukaryota > Metazoa > Chordata > Mammalia > Rodentia > Chinchillidae > Chinchilla > Chinchilla lanigera. Next base: position 3,027,970 of record NW_004955531.1, on the reverse strand, counting down.
TTATTGCAAAATGAATTCAAACTTTCAAACTATCTTTTACCCTACATATTATCTATTTGTTAAACGATCAAGTACATTCTTATTTGAAAACCACTATTCTGAGTGTTCTTACTGACTCATTCTGTCATGATCTGATCCTATCCTAGGCAAATGGGAAGTTATTTTCTGTAAGAAACATCAATGAAATATTTCCTAAGCAAATGTCTTTCTAATGTGTCAAAGACAATAGGTTCTTTTTGTATGGTGTCATAAATCTAATTAACTGTAACTGTTGTAAAAACATAAAGACCTCTCTGAGAAGAAGTGAAGTTTAAAGCTATAACCATAAAGCAAAGCAGTAAAGTTACCCTGCTTTGTTGCCATTATTTCAGCTGAGTTGCTACTTGGTCTCTCTGTCCCTTCCTCAGCACATTATAACTAGTTAGACAGAAGACTGAAAAACCATCAAATTACTTCTCTTCAAAATCCTAAATTCCAATGGCAGACATGATGGTACGTGCCAGTAATCCCAGCACCAAGGAAGCTAAAGCAGGAGGATTGCCATAAGTTCAAGGCCAGCCTGGGCTACATAGTGAGTTCCAGGCCACTGAAACCATGACTCAAAAAAAAAAAAAAAAAAAACCAAACCAAACAAACAAAGAAACAAACACCCCCCAAACTTCAAAGCTCCAATCTCACAAGAGTCTTCATAATGTAACACTTTACTTTTTAAAAAATCAACTTTATTGATATAATTTACATCCAAAGTCTCATCCATTTGAATAATACAGTTTGATGAATTTACATTTGACGAATGTAAACCAATGAAACTGTCACTACCATCAAGATACCTATGACCTTCCTTTCCTTCTCCATTCAACTCCAGTCACGCTTGGGCTTGTTGTTACTTGAATATAAAATTATAGTCCTTTATTCTCCTCGTGTTTTATATGCCTTTTCCCCAGATATCATTGCACCTTATTCTTACTTTCCTTCAGGTTGCTGCAAAACAAATGAACAAAAACCTCAAATGATCTTGTGTCCTCTGTCTAACACATTTTGCTCCCCCTTACATTTCATTGTCTTTCTACATTGCATTTATCACATTCTGACATTTTATGTGTTTTAAAAATCTATTCTTTCTTCCTTCCACTTCAATATAAGCTTCCTCTTGTTATAGACAGCTAAGTTAGGCGGAAATACTGTATGTAGGCCGTCAGAGAGGGCGCCAGTGGACAAGAAGGGATACACTGCCCCTGTGAGGAAGGCACAGACACTGCCTCTGAGGGCCTGACTTCAAAACAAAAGAAAGGAATGTACCCACATACTTCCCCTAAGGATAAACAGCAGTGATTGATATTGTAAATAGGCATCAATCACCTTGCCACTGACCACCGACCTGCTCCCTCCAGGAAAGGCCCCTGTTTCATACCCACTTGCTACATGACTTGCTTCCTCATTTGATCCCAACTTAATCAATATTACCTGATCAGTTATACTCATAATCTTATGGGTTGATCATAGTTTTGATCTACCTGTTGCCCACCTTGTGATTTCCTATTTTTCCCCACCTTAGCCCCACCTCATCTCGTGGTTTTGCTCTATAAAAATACCTAGAAAAGGCAGGGTACTCAGCAACCCACCTGGGACCCCTTCTGTCTCTCTAGGAGACATGCTTTCTTTCCCCAATAAATATATTCTGCTCTTAACCTCTGTTGTTCCTAGAATTCATTCTTTGATTTTAGAGAACACGAACTCCTACCGGACATCTAGCAGGTTGAGAGTTTCTTTCCCCTGTATCACTCCTGGCGGGGATTTCAACAGTTTCCTTACTCTGGCTTTCCCAATCTCCAGAATGCTGAGTTGTCAGAATGCTGAGTGGTACATAATAGAAATTCAGTAAATGCTTCCTGAAGGATGCAATGAGGTTTGATAATACAAAATGCTAATAAACATATCAATAGGTATTAACTCTCTACAGATTTTTCTCTCTAGAAATAAATGATTTGTCAATGAAACTGTCACCAGGCTGGGTTTGAGAGATTCCCGAAGCTGAAATCAGGCACTTGAGTCACCCTTTTGTAGCAGGTTCTCTGACTCCTGTAGTGGAAAAAGAATTTTCAGGACACTTCAGTGAAAGGCATAGAAGGGTTTATCAGAGATTTAGGGCGCATTAAAGAGTGAAGTGTGGGCACTCAGGGAAATGAGGCGCATTACCGTTTGGAACTGGGAACACGTATACTTCTCTTGAAGGCATGAAAAGCCTAGGAGAAGGTGACCCACCCCTCAGAAGGATGCCAGCCCATAATACAGGTGTAAAAGGGTTTTTTAATAGCGAATTCTTTGGGTTCACTCATACCGCTTTTTCATCTTAGAATCAGGTTCCTGGACCTTGCTTTGTCACTTAAACCAACTGTATGGCATTTCGTTGTTCCTGAGGAAATCTGGGTGTGACGGGTCTGAAGGAAAGGAGAATTTAATCCAGAGAATGCTGATGCAGATGGCCTTGAGTAACTTCTGTTGGTTCCTGGAAGTTGCAGTCATCTTAAAAGCACAATTTTTAGTTAGGATTTCTTTTTCTCCTTCCTATCTGTCTTTTGTTTCTTCTATCCTATCTCAAAACCAGTAATTATTACATTTAATATGGCTAGATTACATGTCATAAATGCTTGTTGTGACTTGCAGAAAATGCACGCATACATTCTTTGCTCTTAAGCATTAATTTTGATTATCGCTATATAGTGGATATTTCTGAGAAAACAGTGTAGTATGGCAGGGAGAGATGGCAGCAGAGAAGCTGAGTATGTGGTCTTGGTTTTAAGTCTTCAGCTTATAAGTGTTAAATTGCACAAGTCAACTGTCTTCTCTGCATCTTCCCCAACCACATCAGATCAATAGAAATAATGATTTTCTGGCTTACCTCATAGGGTTGGTGTGGAATACAAGTAAACTAACGCACTCTTGCGGGCCAAGCATTCCTGAAGTTTACATGTATAAGGGAAGATCCAAATCAAACAGGGAAACCAGTTCCCTTCTCTTCTCACTGTCTCAGAGCATTTACTATAGAAAACTTGTCCTTGTACATTTTTTCTCTGCCTCTTTGAAATGTTCATATATCTTTTCAAATGCTAAATAAGTTTCCAGCTTTAAATCTAAGAATGTTTCATCAAGGATCTGTGAGCCATTTCTTGAAATGTAATTGTTAACGAATCTCGTGCTCTATTTCCCAGTTTCCCCTCAGAAGATAGGAGTCTATATGTGGCTGTATCTGGTTCCCAGGTGGAAGCTTAAATGATGTTATAAAGGTTCAAGAAATTTCTTTGGATAAAGACAGCTAGAAAATGCAAATGGTCACTTCAATTACCAGGTAAATTGAGAGTGATTTATGTGTGGCAAAGGCTGTTATGAAATCTTACTTGAGGACAATTTATCATTTTTCTTAAGGATGGTGGATTGCATCTGCTTGGCTCTATACAAGGGTAAGCTTACCTGCTTTATTTGCAATTTTCAGATCATCTTTGATTTGCACCACAATCCAATTTAATGTTTACTTAATGATACAACTTTTTTGTCCTCTAACTTGGTAAAGATTTCTAAGTTGGGAGATAAGTTTTATTTTTAGTCATATTTCCCTCGCATAGGTAAATCAAAAGTTATATTAAAACAGAATGAGGAATGTCTGGTTTCCACTTAGGAAACAACGTCATTCTATCCTTTCAACAAAAACGAAATCAGGACATACTACAAGTGTGCAACATTTCTCATATCCAGAAGTGAGCTTTAGTCACAGAGCCAAACCAGCTAGTACAAAATCTAAAAAAGAACGCAAGAGGGGTTGTTATCAGATCAGTAAAGAACAAGTGCAAGCAGGCAGGAGAGTGCAGAGCTCCATCTCACTCTTAGGACCTACTCTCTCCATCGGTCTCTTGGCCACCTCTGACAAATCCATGGGCGCACACACATAGATGGAAAGCAGACCTGAAAGGGCAAAACATACTATCAATAAAATGAGAAGAGAAGCCACAGACAGCACAAGCCTATTTGTCAGTCATGCATCTGGCCAAACTCTTGTTTCTGAAGTGCATAAATAACTTTAAAACTCATCAGTGGAGAAATACAGCATGTAAAATTATGAGCAAAGGTTTGAACATACACTTATTCAGAAAAGACAGATTGATAGCAAATGAGTTAAAATTAAAGTTAAATAATACCATACGTTTATTTGAATAGCTAAAAAGATGTTACTGGCAAAGATGTAGTGTAGCCTGGCATCGTGGTGCATGCCTGTAATACCAGCACATGGGAGGCTGAGGCAGGAGGATCTCCATGAGTTCAAGCCTAACCTGGGCTTCATAATGCATTGCACAATGGTATAAGTCACTTTGGAAAGCCGAAACAGTTTGTCAGTTTCTTATGGAGGTAAACATACATATGCCATGAGACTCAAAAATCCCTCTTCTCCTCAGAAGAGAAAAGTAATATGCACACAAAAATCTATACACAGATGTGTAGAGTAGCTTTGCTTACAATCAGTACACACTAGAAACAACCCAAATGTCCTTCATCTGGTGAATAGATCATCAAAGTGTAATACATCTCTACGGCGAAATACTACTTAGCTGCAGGGTCTTTATTCTTCACTCTTTTAAAGGTTTCTTTTATTTTTTTGAGACAGGGTCTCACTAAAATGCTATTTTTCCCGGGCTGGGCTCAAACTTGTGATTGACCATTCTCAGCCTCCCAGAGGGCTGGGATTATAGCCATCTGAGACAATACTGGGACAAAGCTAGCAACTCTTGATACTCACAACATGGCTAAATCTCAAATGTGTTTTGCTAAAAGAAAGAAACTAGAACAAAAGATTTCTAAATAAATGTTTCCACTTATATGACATTCTAGTAATGGAAAGCTACCGGAATGGACAATATTTCAGTAGCTGCTGGGTGTTCAGTGTAAGAGAGAGATAAACACAACGGGAAAGAGATGACTATGAAGGGGAAGCATGAAGAAAAATTTTAAATTAATAGAACTGTTCTGTGTTATGATTTTGGTTCTAGACACAGAACTTGCATACTTCTCAAAACTCATAAGTTGTACAGTACAGTGATTTTTACAGAGCATAAATTAACATATTATTCATAAAAGAATAATTTTATAATTTCTCATTTGTTTCTAATGAATCTTAACTATGGCACATAGTATCATATCAGAATTTCAGATATATTAAGCATAACTTATTTTTGTACCAACAATAAATCAAACAGAAAGCATGATATTTTAAAACAGAACAAAATGTGAAATGAACATACAGTATATTCATAACTAAATTATTAGGTCTGTCCCACTAAAGGGAGGGAGGATCATACTAGAAATACCAGGTTTACCTCCAGTCTCGTTAAACTAGAAATAGGACAGTAGGTATTAAAATGGCAGTCAGAAGGCACAGAAATAGTTCAGAGTTGTGTGTATGAATTACAAAGACAGATTAGTCAGAGCTGTCTAGGGGAGTTAAAGAAATAAAAGTGCAAAATCACAGTGTGGTTCAGGGATTTGAAATAGAAAGAGAATGGATTGACTCCAGTAACCTGTTTGAGCCACTGTAATAACTAATTAGAAAAATAAGAGGTTTATCAATAAAATTTAAGTAACAGATTATTCTATAAGCAATTCAAGTAAAGCTTCTTTACAAAATGGAATTTGAACTACAGAATTAACAGTCAAGATGTCATATGTGTGAACAAAAAGTAGATAAATATGCATTGATTACAGTGTGGACTTAAAAGGGAAAATTATTAATCAACAGTGCAAGGGGAGC